>NW_025129645.1:0-1126 GCF_004010195.1 Chiloscyllium plagiosum | reverse complement strand
GTGTGTGAATAATGCTGTGGATTGTGAATGGTGAATACTGTATGCGAATAATCCTGCGCCACAAGGCTGGTCAATATAATTTGTGAACAATCCTGTAGCCTGAGGATGGCCAGCACTCTGTGGGAATTGTCCTGAGGATGGTCAGTTCTGTGTGTGAATAATCCAGTGGCCTGAGGATGTTCAATGCAGTGTGTGAATAATCCTGAGGTCTGAGGATTGTGAATACAGTGTGTGAGTAATCCTGTGGCCTGAGAATGTTCAATACTGTGTGTGAATTATCCTGTGGTCTGAGGATTGTGAAGACCGTGTCTGAGTAATCCTGTGGCCTGTGAATTGTGAATACTGTGTGTGAATAAGGCTGTGGCCTGAGGATGGCCAGCACTCTGTGGGAATTATCCCATGGCCTGAGGATGGTCACTTCTGTATGGGAATACTCCTTTGGTCTGAGGAAGGTCAAAACTGTGTGAATAATCCTGTGTGCAGTGAATGCTGAATACTGTGTGTGAATAACCCTTGGATGGTCATTACTGTGTGTGAACAATCGTGTGACCAGAGGGTAGTGAGTACTGTCTGTGAATAATCCTGCAGCCTGAGGGTGATCAATACACTGTGTGAACAATCCTGTGGCCTGAGAATGGTCAAAACTGTGTATGAATGAAAGTGAGACCTGTAAATGGTCAAGACAGTGTGTTCATTAATCCTGTGGCCTAATGGTGGTCAATACTGTGTTTGAGTATTCATGTGACCTGAGAATGTTTCATTTTATTTTAGTATCCCTGTGGCCTGAGGATGGTCAATACTGTGTGTAAATAATTCTGTGACTTCAGGAGGGTCAATACTATGTGGGAATAATCCTGTGACCTGGAAATGTTGAAGACAGAGTATTCATTAATTCTGTGGCCATGTGCTAGTCAATACTGTGTGTGAATAAACCTGTGCCCTGTAAATGGTCAATACTGTGTGTGAATTTTGCTGTGGCCTGAGAATTGTCAATATTGTGTGGGAATAATCCTGTGACGCGTAAATGAACAAGACAGTGTGTGCATTAATCCTGTAGCCATATGCTGGTCAATACTGTATCTGAATAATCCTCTTGGCTGAGAATATTGAACATTGTGTGTGTGAA
>NW_025129644.1:0-1126 GCF_004010195.1 Chiloscyllium plagiosum | reverse complement strand
TCAAGTTCCGGAAAATCTTCCACTCGTAAGTTCCGTTAGGAATGTCTTGAATTTTCTTCGATGTTTAAGACATCTTTTACTTTATCATTCAGGATAATATGGGTATGAATAGCTGAATAAGTATCGTACACTTGGATATGGTGAGCCATCTTCCTAACATCTGAAGCCGTGTCGTGGAGGTACCGTCATTCTGCTGTATGGAATTATTTGACAAGCAATTTGCAAAGTGAGAGCGCCAGAACAAGGAAATACTTAATATTTTGGAATTATCCGTAAATTGAATGGATATTGTGCATGTTATTATCAAGATGAAGATTCAGTGCAGCATGGTTGGATCTGATCTATTTGTTGGGTTCTCTTATTTCTACAATTGGCATGATACACACAATGTGTGAAATGCAAATCCTCCTGAATTATACCTTCCACACATTGTGGTTTACGTTTTGCACTACACAGTGCATCCTCTGTCATGCCTTGATATATTTTGTTCACATTAAAACATAGTTGATTTTCCTCGCATCCACAAGACTGACATTCATTGCTTTTTGGATTGATTGGCTCATTTGTTTGTGGTGCTACCCAACCAAGGTCAGTACTGGATATTGAAGTTGCAGACCCAGTGCGTATATTTTTGCATCAGTTCTTCCTCAATTTCGACATTAACTGGATGTCCTCGAATTGAGTAGGCAAACTTTGCAGGCAATACTCTGAATTGAGACAAAGGGAATGTATTTCAACATAATTCGTACAGTAGACACCATTCATCAGACAGTTTTCTTGCCAATTCTTGGCCTGTTTTACCTAATGTCATGTTGCAATTCAGCCATTGAAATGTACAGCACATGTGAAAAAAGTTGTTTTGGACCGCCTGGTTGCATCAACCATAGAGCAGCACCCGATTTTCTGATCCCATTTTAATGTATTTGACATATCACCTTTTTCGGCTTGGCATCAGAGGTGTACACGAAAATACACATTGAGTAATCTGAGTGTGTCTAACCTAAGCACACATAGAGGCAATAATTGCAACCCTCCCACAACCTCCTGATTGATTTTTCAGACCTCCCATACCCACAGGATCTCGTACACATTCATTAGAGCTCAGTCCACCAGTCATTTAACAACG
>NW_025129643.1:0-1126 GCF_004010195.1 Chiloscyllium plagiosum | reverse complement strand
TATTAATTTAACCTAGGGCAGTGTTTGTAGAGGGAAAAGACAGTGTTATTTTCTGGGTCTGTAGATTGTGAAGGAGCAAAAATGGCTTTGCAGTGATATGTACTTCTTGTCAGATCTGGGAGTTTAAAGAGAGTTTAGGGTTACTGCGGATTATATCTGCCATAAATGCTGTTGGATGCGAATCTTATCAGATCGAGTGGATCGGTTGGAGAGACAGATAGAAGCAATGAGGAATTTGCAACAGCAACATTATGTGATGGATGGCAGTTATAGGAAGGGGGGAAAGTCTCAGATACAGTCACAGATGGAAGGGTAAGAGAGGTAGGCAGCTAGTGCAGGAGTCTTTTGTGGATATACCCATTTCAAACACATATGCTGTTTTGGAAAATGTAGGGAGTGATGGATTCTCAGGGGAACGTAGCATGAACAGCCAAGTTTCTGGTATTGAGACTGGCTCTAATGCAATGAGGGGTACGTCGGCTTCCAAGAGATCAATTGTGTTAGGGGATTCTGTAGTCTGAGGTACAGACAAACGTTTCTGTGGCCAGCAAAGAAAAAGCAGAATAATGTGTTGTTTCCCTGGTACCAGAATCAAAGATGTCTTAGAGGGTGCAGAATGTTCTTCCGGGGGAGAGGGGCCAGCAGGAGGTCATTGTCCACATTGGAACCAACGATATAGGAAGGGAAAAGGTTGAGATTCTGTAGGGAGATTAGAGAGTTAGGCAGAAATTTAAAAAGGTCCTCAAGGGTAGTAATATCTGGATTACTCCCAGTGCTACGAGCGAGTGAGGGCAGGATTAGGAGAATAGAGCAGATGAATGCATGGCTGAGGAGCTGGTGTATGGGAGAAGGATTCACATTTTTAGATCATTGGAATCTCTTTTGGGGTAGACGTGACCTGTACATAAAGGACAGATTGCACCTAAATTGGAAAGGGACTAATATACTGGCAGAGAGATTTGCTAGAACTGCTCAGGAGGATTTAAACTAGGAAGGTCGGGGGATCCAGGGAGATAGTGAGGAAAGAGATCGATCTGAGATGGGTACAGCTGAGAACAGAAGTGAATCAAACAGTCAGGGCAGGCAGGGATATGGTAGGACTAATAAATTAAACTACATTTATTTC
>NW_025129642.1:0-1126 GCF_004010195.1 Chiloscyllium plagiosum | reverse complement strand
ACTCCTTCAGGGCTACACTTCCAACAGTGCAGTTCACCCTGGGGGCTACACTTCCAACAGCGCAGTACTCCTTCAGGGCTACACTTCCAACAGTGCAGTACTCCCTTAGGGCTACACTTACAACAGTGCAGTACTCCTTCAGGGCTACACTTCCAACAGTGCAGTACTCCTTCAGGGTTACACTTCCAACAGTGCAGTACTCCCTGAGGGCTACACTTCCAACAGCGCAGTACTCCTTCAGGGTAACACTTCCAACAGTGCAGTACTCCTTCAGGGTTACACTTCCAACAGTGCAGTACTCCCTGAGGGCTACACTTCCAACAGCGCAGTACTCCATCAGGGCTACAATTCAAACAGTGCAGTACTCCATCCGGGCTACACTTCCAACAGTGCAGTACTCCTTCAGTGCTACACTTCCAACAGTGCAGTGCTCCATCAGAGTTACACTTCCAACAGTGCAGTACTCCTTCAGGGCTACACTTCCAACAGTGCAGTACTCCATCAGGGCTACACTTCCAACAGTGCAGTACTCCTTCAGGGCTACACTTCCAACAGTGCAGTCCTCCTTCAGGGCTACACTTCCAACAGTGCAGTACTCCTTCAGGGCTACACTTCCAACAGCGCAGTACTCCATCAGGGCTACACTTCCAACAGTGCAGTACTCCTTCAGGGCTACACTTGCAACAGTGCAGTACTCCATCAGGGATACACTTCCAACAATGCAGTACTCCATCAGGGATACACTTCCAACAGCGCAGTACTCCATCAGGGCTACACTTCCAACAGCGCAGTACTCCTTCAGGGCTACACATCCAACAGCGCAGTACTCCTTCAGTGTTACACTTCCAACAGTGCAGTCCTCCATCATGGCTACACTTCCAACAGTGCAGTACTCCATCAGGGTTACACTTCCAACAGTGCAGTACTCCATCAGGGCTACACTTCCAACAGCGCAGTACTCCTTCAGGGCTACACTTCCAACAGCGCAGTACTTCTTCAGGGCTAAACTACCAACAGCGCATTATTCCTTCAGGGCTACACTTCCAACAGTGCAGTACTCCTTCAGGGCTACACTTCCAACAGTGCAGTACTGCATCAGGGCTACACTTCCAGCAGCGCAGTACTC
>NW_025129641.1:0-1126 GCF_004010195.1 Chiloscyllium plagiosum | reverse complement strand
ACAGTACTCACTGATCCCAGATATTCCAGGTCCAAGCGCTCCCTAATGGCTGTAATCCCAAATCACAGCACTCCCTAATCCCAGAGCTTCCTGATCACAATGCTCCTTTATCCAAGCGTTCCCTGATCCTAGTGCTCCCTGATCCTAGCGCTCCCTGATCCTAACTCTCCCTGGTCCCAGCACTGCCCGATCACAGAGCTTCCTGATCGCAGAGCTCTCTGATCCCAACACTCCCTGATCCCAGAATTCCCTGATCCCAGCTCTGATCACAGAACTCCCTGATTACAGGGCTCAATGATCCCAGAGCTCCCTGATCCTAGAGCTCCCTTAAGCCTGCAATCCCTGATCACTGAGTTCCCTGATCACAGCACTCTCTGATCACAGCGCTCCCGATCACACAGCTCCCTGATCACAGCGCTCCCTGATCACAGCATTCCCTGTTCACAGAGCTCCCCGATCATAGCCCTCCCTGATCACAGTGCTACCTGATCACAGAGCTCCCTCATCCCAGCATTCCCTGATAACTGCATTCCCTCATCCCAGAGCCCCCTTTTCAACGTGCTCTCTGATCACAGCCGTCCCCGATCACAGAGTTCCCTGATCACAAAGTTCCCTGAAAACAGAGATCCCTGATTGCAGAGCTCGCTGATCGCAGAGCTCCCTGACCAAAGATTTCCCTGATCACAGAGCTCCCTGATCACAGTGCCCCCGGATCACAGAGCTCCCTGATCCCAGGGCTCCCTGATCACAGGGCTCCCTGATCACTGAGATCCCTGATCCCAGACCTCCCTGATCACAGTGCCCCTGGATCACAGAGCTCCCTGATCCCAGGGCTCCCTGATCCCAGGGCTCCCTGATCACAGGGCTCCCTGATCACTGAGATCCCTGATCCCAGACCTCCCTGATCACTGAGATCCCTGATCCCAGAGCTTCCTGATCTCAGAGCTCCCTGATCACAGAGCTCCCTGATCACACAGCTCGCTGATCACAGAGCTCCACGGGCAAAGATTTCCCTGATCACAGAGCTCCCTGATCGCAGTGCTCCCTGATCACTGAGCTCCCTGATCACAGAGCTCCCTGATCCTAGAGTTCACTGATCACAGAGATCCCTGATCACAGCACTCCC
>NW_025129640.1:0-1126 GCF_004010195.1 Chiloscyllium plagiosum | reverse complement strand
ACCCACCCCAGAAAGAGCCCCAATTAGCCAAGAATCCAAAACCCTCCCTCCTGCACCATCCCTGTAGCCACGTGTTCAATTACTCTCTCTCCCTATTCCTTGCCTCACTAGTATGTGGTACGGGCAACAAACCAGAGATAACAACTCTGTTTGTCCTAGCTCTAAGTTTTCATCAGTTTTAGTTCTTCAATTACCAGGATGTACAATCAAAAATCAGAGATGCTATCTGTCATTCTGATTTCATTGATTCCCATTAGTACTCCAAATGCTGACTCCCATGTTTCTCCTGTTCCCACAGTAGCTTGGCTTTCAAATTTATTGTTTCAAAAAAAAAACATATTGACATGCTTCAGTGAAAAGGATTATTTTCAGCACAAAACACATAAAAATGTAACTATTTTAAATATAGTTGTTACTGCTGAGACCTAATTTATGCTGTTAGTAAATGTGTTCATATTTTGGTCATCTTCAGAATTTCATATTCCCCCCCCCCTCATTAAATGGAGCAACCCAATTTAATTTTAAAACTAAAGCTAGCAGAATTATTAGGTTTGCCATCTCAGTGCTGCATGTTTTACAGATGGATAAGTGTATCAGAGAAACACTTTCTGATAGTCAAATAAAGAAGAATCAACTTACCTGGAGCATTTGACTGGATGAACTTTATTTATCTAGTTATTAATGAATTATTTTGCTGAGTTTTTTTTTTCATTTTGCTCTTATCAGGGCAATTTGTAAGAATACCAACATAAAGGGAAAACAACGTTTCTATTGTGTGGTATGAGAGTGCTGATTGGTTGTCAAGTGGACTGTGTTGCAGTGGGAAATGTCCCAGTTAGGTGACTGACAATTAATTGGTAAGCTTTGTTTAAATTTAAACAGTGTCCAACATTTGATGATTCTTCAATTGGACAAACTTTTAAGTAAATCTGAGTGTGAGAAGAATTACAGTGGCAACCAATTTAGGCTTGTCCATCAGGCTCATACTATGGTGCGCTTGCAAGTAGGAATACATAGTGACCTATAACTGCAGTCAGAAAGCACAGGTACACACACTGTGCCTGTTACACTTCAACATAAAACCTGTGCTGTGCCGGGCAGGAAGATCGCTGAGAGTCTCGCACTC
>NW_025129639.1:0-1126 GCF_004010195.1 Chiloscyllium plagiosum | reverse complement strand
AATAGACATGACTTCAAGCATATATGTAGATAGCTGAAAATGTGTTGCTGGAAAAGCGCAGCAGGTCAGACAGCATCCAGAGAACAGGAGAAACGTCGATTCTCCTGTTCCCTGGATGCTGCCTGACCTGCTGCGCTTTTCCAGCAACACATTTTCAGCTCTGATCTCCAGCATCTGCAGACCTCACTTTCTCCCCATATATGTAGATAGTCAGGTGGATAGTTAAATAGGGAATAATGTCCAGTACAAAAGAAAGATAAACTAGTATAGAGTATAGTTCCTTAGGGTGTTCTTGAGGTGCAGGTTTTAAATCTGAGAACACAGTTGTTGAGTTGATGGTCTGGATCATCAACAACAAGCACATAATTATTGCACTTTAAATGAACAGTTAACTAGATCAAAATGAAGGAGGGCCAATTCAAAATTATTTTTTGAGTGAAAGTGAGTGGAGCTTTCGTACCTACACCCAAGGGTAAAAATAATAAAAGGTGACATCAAACACACGCACATAATGAGCTTCCATAGAAAGCGTAGAGGTATCTGGTACAGATAGGAAGGTAAAAGCAAATTGAATTACAAATCTTCAGGGTCCATTTGAATCATGAGAAAGACAAGACCCAAGTTCAACTGCTTAGCTATTGTCCTGTTTAGTTAACAGTGATGAAGTTTATAAATCTTGAGTTCTTAGTGAATAATGATTTTTCCAAGTTGTGATTTCACAAACCCTGGTTTCTACAACTGAATTCAAGACCAAGGCTGAGAATGCACCAGAGAGAGAAAAGAGATTCCATTGTTCATGTTGTTGTCAGTTCATGATGATTTCTCCCTTCATTTTGCTCAAAAGCTTCTATTGGTATTCAGTTCTTTTTTGCAGATTCTGGTGCCTGTGTCTTTTTGTATTCCAAGCTGGATAGTTGTTGACAATCTTTTATCTCTTTAACATGTACATCTATCATTTAAGTGTGAGTAAAGCAAAGGATGAAAAGTTCTTGAGGACTCGCTGCATTTCAAGGGCCTTTTGATTAAAAAGGGTACAAAGAACATCCCAGTGCACTACAGACCCTTCGGCCCTCGATGTTGCGCCAACCTGTGAAACCGACCTGAAGCCCATCTAACCAACATTATT
>NW_025129638.1:0-1126 GCF_004010195.1 Chiloscyllium plagiosum | reverse complement strand
CTGAGGCTGAAGATGAGGCGTTCTTCCTCCAGGCATCAGGTGGTGAGGGAGCGGAGGTGAAGGAGGCCCAGGACCTGCATGTCCTCGGCTCAGTGGGAGAGGGAGTTGAAATGTTGGGCCACAGGGCGGTGTGGTTGATTGGTGCGGGTGTCCAAGAGATGTTCCCTAAAGCACTCTGCTAGGAGGCGTCCAGTCTCCCCAATGTAAAGGAGACCGCACCGGTAGCAACGGATACAATAAATGATATTATGGATGTGTAGGTGAAACTTTGATGGATGTGGAAGGCTCATTTGGGGCCTGGAGGACGTGGGAGGATTGGAAGGAGAAATTGTTAAGAGTGAGGACCAGTTCAGCCAAATGAATGAGAGTGTCAGTGAAAGGGTACTGTTGGGGACATCGGGAGAGAAAGAAACGGAGGGCTTGGTGAGGGAGGAGGTGTGGGTGCAGGTTTTGCAGTTCCTGCGGTGGCAGGGGAAAGTGCCAGGGATTGGAGGGTGGGTTGTAGGGCGGTGTGGACCTGACCAGGTAGTCACAGAGGGAACGGTCTTTGCGGTAGGCAGAAAGGGCTGGGGAGGGAAATATATCCCTGGTGGTGGGGTCTTTTTGGAGGTGGCGGAAATGTCAGCAGATGATTTTGGTTTATGCGAAGGTTGGTAGGGTGCAAGGTGAGCATCAGGGGCGTTCTGTCCTTGTTACACATAGAACAGTCGATCTTCCGTAATTACACTGGCACCACTCCCCACCTCTTCCTCTGCTACATTGATGACTGCATTGGCGCTACCTCGTGCTCCCGCGAGGAGGTTGAGCAATTCATCAACTTCACCAGCACATTCCACCCTGACCTTAAATTTACCTGGACCATCTCTGACACCTCCCTCCCCTTCCTGGACCTCTCCATCTCCATTAATGACGACCGACTTGACACCAACATTTTTTACAAACCCACTGACTCCCACAGCTACCTGGATTGCACCTCTTCCCACCCTACCTCTTGCAAAAATGCCATCCCGTATTCCCAATTCCTCTGCCTCCGCTGTATTTGCTCCCAGGAGGACCAGTCCACCACAGAACACACCCATATGGCCTCCTTCTTTAGAGAAGCAATTTCCCTTTCCACGTGGTTAAA
>NW_025129637.1:0-1126 GCF_004010195.1 Chiloscyllium plagiosum | reverse complement strand
GGCATTGGCCCTTCTTCAGCCCTCCTCCTCTCCAGTTCCCTAGATGCTGCCTGACCTGCTGCGCTTTTCCAGCAACACATTTCCATCTCTGATCTCCACCATCTGCAGACCTCACTTTCTCCTGTTAACGTATCCATGCCATTTGTCTGTTCTAACCCCATGTTTCTCAGACACACATTCCCCTCAGATCATGAACTATAAAAAATGTCTCAATGTTTAAATGTTTAATTGAAATTATGATGCTTGATCAATAGTTCCAGGATGTATGTTTCCATTCATAATCAGAGACGCGTGCTTACGTTCTGATAAACTTATGGCATTTCTCCTGCATTCAAGACAGATTGAATGGTTACACTCAATTGATCTACCAGCCTCAAGATTTGTTCCATCAGTCACCCTCACATAGCCCTTCCAGAAAATGACAGTTTGAATCATTGTTTTGAATTTGAATAAAACAATATTGAATTGAAAGGCGTTGGCTGGAGCTATTTGTTCAGTGACTGTGATTGATGTCAGTCTCCGTGGATCCGAGATATGTCACTGGAGGGTTTGCCTCTTCTATTAATTAAGGACTCGGTTCAATGTGTTATCCCAGTATAGGCGGGATCATCAATGACTGGACTAACAGGGATCAGTAGCTCGAGAGACAAGGGAGGAGAGATCAGAATCTGAGAACATTAGACTGGAATATTACAACAGACAGGAGTTTATCCTTGGGTCTTTACTACCTTTCTCAGCCTTGGATATCGTGAGCATCAAGGATCGAAGATATCCTTTGGATTATTCAAGGTAGTTACTATCCCATCCTCGCTTTCGTTGGTGTTCCAGGTAAGTCATTCCATCTGACCATTAAGCTGAGTTGAACTGAATTGCTGTTCATATTCAAATTTTAAAATTTGGAAGTCATAATTTTCAGATCCAGTCAAACATTTTATTCCTTACTGATTTTAACTAGCAAATTACTATTCACAACTTACTCAACAATACGCGAGGAGAAACCAGACTGCTCCTAATCTCCATTATCTTTTTTCTTCATTCATATTTACATTTCTGCATATTCTCCCCACTCACCAATCCTGCCGAAGACCATAAAAAGGATATTTCAGTCACCTTCTCAGCCTCAGTG
>NW_025129636.1:0-1126 GCF_004010195.1 Chiloscyllium plagiosum | reverse complement strand
TCAGGCCATTTACATATTGATTGGGAGTTTTCTGCAATAAAATTACCAATTTTCTCCCTTACAAACCCTGAACACTGGCTGTCCCAGTCTAGGTTGGGAAAGTTCAAAATCCGTACCATAACAGCCTTATTATTATGGTTGATATTTAAGATGTCCCGACATATTTGTTCCTCAGTCTGCCACAGATTATTCGGGGTCAGCTGTCCGATCGTATCAAAATGATGACCCATTCTTATTTCTCAGTTCCACTAACATAGCTTCACTGGGCGATCCCACAGGAATATCCTCTCTAAGTACTGCTGTGATGATTCATGCAATCAAACCCCACCACCACACATCCTCTCTTGCCTCACCTTCCTGTAGCATCTCTACCTTGAAACAATGAGCTGCCAGTCCTGCCCCTCGCTCAGCTGTGTTTCTGTAATAACTATAATATCCCAGTCCCATGTTCTAATCCATGCCTTGAGTTCATCCTCCTTAGCTGTCAGGCCCCTTGCATTGAAATAAATGCAGTTTCATCATCAGTTTTGCCCCATTCCATGCTATGTTCTTACCTGCCTTGTCTGCTGAAATTGCTGTCTTTAACTCGTGTATCAGCCTCAATCTTCTTTCTGGCCTTACGACAGTTTAAGGTCCAACACCCTGCCAGACTAGGTTACATCCTCTCAAGCAGCTCTAGCAATTCACACCACCAGGATGTGGGTCCCTCTCCTGCTCCCAGTTGAGGTGCTTTTCCCACCCTGTCTCCCTGTGCTGACACCTTCAGGGATCTATGGATTTGTCCACCAAGGTCCCTGTATTCCTCAGTATTCCGCAAAGACCTACCGTTTATTATGTCTGTCTTTCGCTTATCGTACCTTCCACAGAGTGTTACCTGACTTCAATCAAAACTAAACTCTGCTTAGATTATCATCCAATCGACATCGGGCTGCAGACGGAGACCATCCCCCTCACTGTGAACAACGCCCTCACCTTTCTTGTCATCTGCAAACCTACTCTTGATACCTTCTGCTTTCACTTCAAAGTTACTATTTGACAGAATAAGCAGCAATGGTTCCTGCACAGATCCCTGTGGTACACCCGATGGTGAAACTATGCTATCCACCAATTTTGCATCCAATTTGCC
>NW_025129635.1:0-1126 GCF_004010195.1 Chiloscyllium plagiosum | reverse complement strand
TCCAGCGTAGCCTCTACTCAGCTTCTTGACCAAAGGAACAACACCCTACCGTCTTCCAGCACTATCCCTGAAGACAATGACGACATAGACATCAAAGCCCAAGACTCTGCAATCTCCTCCCTGACTTTCCAAAGAATCTTAGGATAAATCACATCCAGGCCAGGGGACGTATTCATTTTCACACTTGCCAGAATACCTAAAAACTCCTCCTTATGAACCTCAATCCAGTCGCGTCCAGTAGCGTGTATCTCAGTATCTTCCTCGACATTTTCGTTTTCAAATGTGAATGCCGACGAAAAATATTCATTCAGCATTTCAACTACCTACTCTGACTCGACGCACAGCTTTCCACTACTACTCCACTCCTATTGGCGCTAAAAGTCTTCTAGTAATTCTTTTTTTTTCCCTGCCAATCCTATAGTAAGCCTGAGGGTTTTCCTTGATCCTATCGCCAATGCCTTGTCATGCCCATTCCTGACTCCTCTGCCTTATAGCTTTCGGACTTTCCTGGCGAAATTTTAACTGTCAAGCAGCCTAATTGAGCCTTTATGTGTCATCCTTACATCAGGTTTCTTTTTCTCTGGACAAGAGCTTCAAACAGGGTGACCAGTCCATTCCTGCTTCCAACCTGAGTCTCCAACGTTTGTAGACGATTCCATTAACGTTCTTCCTGCCTCTACCATCTTCCCCTTCGGATCATTGTCCGCATTTCATATAATTCCACTCCATTTGTAAAGTTCTCTATCACTTTGAACACTTTTCAATTTCCCCCGTAGCCCCTTCCCATGCAATTGCAGGATCTGAAAGACTTGCCTTGATATCTCTTCCCTCCTCTTTGTCCGAGGCCCCAAACACACTTTCCAAATGAAGCAGCATTTCACTTGTCATGTTTCAATCCAGTTTCCTGTCATTGCTGTTCAGAATGCAGTCTGTTTTACACTGGGAAAAACAAACGGAGACGGCTTTGAGGAAAGCTGTCACACCATCTGTTGGAATAATCCTAACCTTCGCATTGCTTCCCACTTCAATAACCTAACTTGCTCTGATGTGAACATTTCAGCCCTGGGCTTCTGCAATGTTTCAATGAAGAACAACCAAAGGTCGAGTAGCACCTCATTTTATATTT
>NW_025129634.1:0-1126 GCF_004010195.1 Chiloscyllium plagiosum | reverse complement strand
CCATTATGTCTCTGAAATGGCCACAATATTGAATCCCCAGTCAACAACCCATGACACCTATGTTATATCAGATGCTCCTAGCGGTGAAGTAGATACAATTCAAACCAACTTCATCCTTGCCAACATTCAGTTTCAAACCCGAAAATCTATTTATGTCCGAACCACTCAAAACTTCCTGCAAACTGCAGCTAAAATTTCGGTTCGCACTCTGCTGCTGAATTCGTTTAAACCCTCCTGAGGAGCTTTAGAAATTTATCCACTCAGGATATTGGTACCCTTCCGGTTCAGGTAAAGACCATCCTGTTTGTTGAGGTCCAACCGACTCCAAAATATGCCCCAACTATCCAGATATCAAAATCCCTATCATCTGCACCGTCCTTACAACCACGTGTTCATCTGCTCTCTCTCTATTCTTTCCCTCACTATAACTTGGCATGTGTGAACCATCAGAGAGAACAACTCTGTTTGATCTCGATCTAAGATATCACCCTGGATCCCTGAGTTTCTGCCATGCATCCACATCACTTTTATTATATATGTTGTTAGTGTGTTTGTGAAACATGACCTCGGGCTGCTCCCCCTCCACCTGAAGTATCTTGAAAACACGCTGCGAGACATCACAAACCCTGGTAACTTGGAGGTATCACATCAATCATGAGCCTGCCCTGTACCCACAGAAACTGCAATCTGTCCCCCTCACTATGTAGTCCTCAATAACTATTGCTCTCCTCCACTTTCCCCTACCCTTCTGATCACAGGGACGAACACTGTGCCAGAGATCTGTACCCCATGGTTTACCCCTCGTAGCTCATCCCATACAAACACACACACACACACACACACACACACACACACACACACACACACACACACACACATAAGTCTGTGTGTGTGTGAATTCAGAATATTTGGAATGGATGGTCGGCCATTTGAATGTTCTTCCCGTCGAATGTGTGAGCTATATGTATGTACATATATATAAATGTGTGTCCGCATGCATGTATGTGCGTGTGTGCATATATATTTAAAAGTTGCAAAAGAACATTGAGTAAAACAGCATTTATTCAAAAAAATCTGATTTTGTGGAGTGTTTTCTCCTTGGGAAATACCTCAGTCACTTAAGACC
>NW_025129633.1:0-1126 GCF_004010195.1 Chiloscyllium plagiosum | reverse complement strand
CATGACTGTGGAAGGTTGAGCGAGGGAGTGCACCTGATGGTTGGGGAGTGTTTGGGGAGTGAATTCATGGTCGGGGAGTTAACCTGATGGTGGAGCTGTGAGTGCAGGACATGAGCGTGACAGTCTGGATGTGTGTGGGGGAGTGACCTTCTTGGTGGGCTGTTATGTGCAGGGGCATGTGCGGGGGAATGAGTGTAAAGCTGGAGAAGTGTGTCGGGAGCTGTGTTGCAGTGTGTGAGTGTATGGGGCTTCAAAATAACCATTAGGGGATTGTGTGGCCGAGTGAGCGTGACATTGCGGGATTTTCCGCGGGATCACATTTAACGTTGGGAAGTATGCTGTGTTGTGAGCCTGCAGTGGGAAAGTGTGCAGGAGGGTGGGCATGAGGTTAGGTGAGTGTGCAGGCAAATGAACAAAATGGTGGGGGAGTTTGTGGGTGAGTGTTCGTGACAGTGGGAAGTCGTGCAGTGGAGTGAGTGTGACACTGGTGTAGTATGTGATGGGGTGAACGTAACCTTGTGGGAGTGTAGGGGTTTTGAGGGAGACCGTATGCGAGTGAATGGGGAGTGAGCGTGATAGTGTCATTTTGTGTAGTGGAGCGAGTGTGTTGGTAGCGGGGTGTGTGGGCTAATTGGAGTAATGTTTGTGAGTATACAGGAGAGAAGGCATGATCGTGGGTGATCATACAGTGGAGTGAGTCTGATTTTGGGAAGGTAGTGAGTATACCAGCAGGTGTGTGTCAGGGGCTGATCATATCTGTGAGGGAGTCTGTGGGAGGGTGTAACCAAGATGGTGGCGCATTGAGCGGGGAATGAGTGTGAGGGTGGACAAGTGTGGGGGAACTGAGCATGATTTTGAAGGCTTTGCAGCAGCAAGAATGTAACATTGTGTGGGGGGAGTGATTTTGACGGCTGTGGGGTGTGCAGGGCATGATCGTGATGGTGGTGGAGATGTGGGGAAGTAAGAGTGGCGGTAGGTCAGTGTTCTGGGCAGAGGATGTGATGGTGGTGGAGTGTGCACTGGAAAGTGTGTAATTTTGGGGCAATGTGCGGTGAACTGAGGGAGACCGTGTGGGAGTGTGTGGCAGAATGAACCTGATGCTGAGATGGTGTGTGAGGGAGGGAGT
>NW_025129632.1:0-1126 GCF_004010195.1 Chiloscyllium plagiosum | reverse complement strand
GTGCTCCCTCTATACCTCAGAAAGTGCTTCCTCAATACCTCAGCAAGTGCACCCTCAGTACCTCAGATTGTTCTCCCTCAATACCTCAGAAAGTGCTTCCTCAATACCGTTGAAAGTGCTCCCTCAATACTTCAGTAAGTGGTCCCTCAGTACCTCAGATAGTTCTCCCTCTGTACGACAGAAAGTACTAGCTCAGAACCTCAGATAGTGCTTCCTCAGTACGTCAGAAAGTCCTTCCTCAATACCTCAGAAACTGCTCCCTCAGTACCTCAGATAGTTCTCCCTCAGTACCTCAGGTAGTTCACACTCAGTACCTCAGAAACAGTTCCCTAAATAGCTCAGAAAGTGCTCCCTCAGTACCTCAGATATTGCTCCCTCAATGCCTCAGAAAGTGCTTCCTCAATACCTCAGAAAGTGCTCCATCAATACCACAGATCGTTCTCCCTCAGTACTCAGAGAGAGCTTCCTCAATACTCTCCCTCAGTACTCAGAGAGAGCTTCCTCAATACCTCAGCAAGTGCTCCCTCATTACCTCAGAACGTGCTCCCTCAATACCTCAGAAAGTGTTTCCTCAATACCTCAGAAAGTGTTTCCTCAATACCTCAGAAAGTGCTACCTCAGTACCTCAGATAGTGCTCCCCCTATACCTCAGAAAGTGCTCCCCCAATACCTCAGAAAGTGCTTGCTCAATGCTTCAGAAAGTGCTTCCTCTGTACTTCAGAAAGTGCTCCCTCAGCACCTCAGAAAGTGCTCCCTCAATACCTCAGAAAGTGCTACATCAATACCTCAGATAGTTATCCCTCAGTACCTCAGATAGTGCTCCCTCAATACCCCAGAACTTGCTCCCTCAGTACCTCCGATAGTTCTCCCACAGCACCTCAGATAGTACTCGCTCAGGACCTCAGATAGTGCTTCCTCAGTACCTCCGAAGGTTTTCCCTCAGTACCTCAGATAGTTCTCCATCAGTACCTCAGGAAGTGCTCCCTCAGTACCACAGAAAGTGCTTCCTCAATACCTCAGAAAGTACTCCATCAATACCTCAGATAGTTCTCCCTCACTACCTCAGATACTTCTCCCTTAGTACCTCAGAATGTGCTCCCTCAATACCTCAGAAAGTGCTTCCTCA
>NW_025129631.1:0-1126 GCF_004010195.1 Chiloscyllium plagiosum | reverse complement strand
ATTTGCTCAACTGAATATTAGTTACAATTTTGTGGAAGTTATGTGATGTATAATGATGATGGAAATAATTAATTCAGCGGATGTAAAGATCCTTTATTTCAATGTTGATAGAACATGGATTTAATTATAATTTGAGGAAACAGGCCATTTGTCCCAACAGGTCCACACTGACGCTCCAAAGAGTATCACACCCAGACCCATACCCCTACTCGAGATTTCCCCTGGCTAATGCACTGAGCCTATACATCCCTGAACACTACGTGCAATATAGCATGACCAATTCACCGCACCAGCACATCGCTGGAATGTGGGAGGAAACCGGAGCAACCAGAGGAAACCCATGCAGACATGGGGAGAATGTGCAAACTCCACACAGACAGTCTGCCCAAAGGTGGAATCAAACAGGGGTCCCTGGCGTTGTGAGGCCATGGTGTTAACCATGGTGAGACACCGTGCCGCAACTTGCATCTTAACCAGTAACGAGTGTAGACTGGGACAGCCAAGTCAGTCATGAAGAGGGACAAGTGAATAGTACACTCACTAATTGGTCATTTTTATAAATAAACAGCCAGGGGAAATGGATTTCAAAACCAGGGTATTATCACGGAAAGGACAGTTAGGTAACAAGTTAATCAACTGATTGAGTAGACACAGAGCTTTACTCAATATAACACAGAACCAAGTGGCAAACTGTGTATAAAGTAATGGTTTGTAAGGCACTAAACATATATCCTGAGGGAAAGGCAGCGATAGGCTGCAGTTAAGGGACAAGGTTGAGGACTGCAGCTTGAGGACGGGTGTTCCTTTGTGAATGTGACAACTGACCACTGCCCTTTGCTCAGTGTCACCACTTTGTCTTTACTGTGGGAAATATAATCAAGTCTGTGAAACGTGTGAAAGCCCTCATTATACTCATGTGGTTATGGAGCTAATTTAACTGAAAGCCCCTTTCCATTAGCTCTGCCAACATGGTGTGTATTTGTAATTGACCTAAGGCTTACAATGACATGATAGCAAAGGTCAGAAGTTTTATCAGTTTGTATAAGATAAAAATCTTTACAGTAAGTGCAAGAAAGAAAAGAAAAAATGATAGAAAGCTAACAGGAAATGCTGGAAATTCTCAGCA
>NW_025129630.1:0-1126 GCF_004010195.1 Chiloscyllium plagiosum | reverse complement strand
AAGAATCATTATCATACTTCTTTTTACCGATTTTCAAAGCAATTTGGAGGTAAGACAAAGCAAACAAATGAAGGAATACACGAGCTGGGTGTATGAAGGTAAATAATTCATTATGGTTAATAACCTCTCTGTTCGGCAAAGTATTGGAGACGATTTTGAGAGGATTTATGATTACTTGGAAAACCATATTTGCTTCGAGATCGCCAATTTGAATTTGGGAGGTGCACGTCATGCCTCAAATGCCTGACTGATACTTTGTTAATGTAAAAAACTTTTAGCAAGTCAGTTGCGAAGTTTCCACATGGTATGCTTATTTAGACAGTAATGAGGCATGAGCTTCAGTGAAGTCAGGCAGCATGGATACAGATTGGCTCGCCCAAAGACGGCAGAGGTTGGTGTGGATGGAATACGTTCAGACTAAGACTCGGTGACCAGCGGTGTTCCGCAGGGAGAAATTCTGGAACTTCTGCTCTTTGTGATTTTTAGGAAACATTTGGATAAGGAAGTGGAAGGGTGGGTTAGTAAATTTCAATGTTGACACGAAGTTCTGTGGAGTTGTGTGAAATTGTGTACAGTGTGAAGTTTTACTCTCGATTGCAGCGGGTCATTAGCAGAATGCTGATAACAGGCAGAAGATTTTCAACCTGAAAAATTGCGAAGTGTTTCACTTTGGATGTTCTAATTTGAATGCAAAGACAGGATTAAAGACAGAATGCTTGCGGTGAGGAGGGGCAGAGGGATCTTAGGGCCTGAGCCCACAGATGCCTTAAATTACCACTCAAGTCAACATTATTGTTGAGAAGGCATATGATGTTTTGGCTTTTATGAGCGGTGGGCTTGTGTTGAAGAGCTGCGAGTTAATGCTGCAGCTCTATGGCGCCCCGGTGAGACTATGCTTGGACTATTGTTTTCATTTCTGTCCGCCTTAATACAGGTAAAATGTGGAAACTTGAGTAAGAAAGTGCAGAGAAGTTTTACGAGTTTGTTCTGGGACTGGAGGACAGGTCTTCTGGAGAAAGTTAAAGGATCTAGGGCTGTTTTCATTGGAATGATGAAGGATATGTAATGTCTTCATAGAGGTATACAAGATGAGGAGACACATTGACAGAGGGGATAGACAGAGACC
>NW_025129629.1:0-1126 GCF_004010195.1 Chiloscyllium plagiosum | reverse complement strand
TTTGGAAAATATGTTTTTTCTGCCCAAGACAGTCTGCACTTGACAAGCTAAAAGGATAAACTGAGAGTAGTCTGGATTATGCAGTATCTCTTGATATCCAGGCTTATTTCAGGATTAACTTCTGGATTCTATCCAGTTATGACATTGATAAGAACATGAATACAACTTTTTGGAGGGGTATGGGCCAGCCAAATGAGACTAATTTAGTTTGTGATTACAATCAGCATAGATTAGTTGGACCGAAGAGTCTGTTTCCATGTTGTATGACTCTCTGAAACTTCGTTAACGTTGTGAAAGATGAAGTCAGAATCTATTCCGTCAGCATTGCTTTTAAGGAAAAACTCAGTCAACCAAATCTATAAGCATCATTGAAAGTGTAAACCTGTTCGGAATCCCATGATAAGCACAGAGCCGAACATGCAACACAGAGCATGTTGCAGCTTGGAGATCATGTTATGAAAATAAGATAAATTCTGTAACAGAATGGAATGGTATGTTCCTTTGGATTTTGAAATTTCAGGTTGAAAGTGTGACCAATGACAATTGATTATCTTTCTGAAGACTCTTCTAAACTACAATAACCAATAAGAATTTATCTCAGCAACGGTGGAACAGACGACTTGTGGTGAATGGCCTCCATCTACTCCTGTGTTACTAAACAGGGTTGTTTGCGAATGTTGCAACAGGCCAGTGGATAGTTACTCCACAGTAGGACTACGAGGGACTTGTTGAATGCTGACACTCCAGTGTTCTCTGTCTACACAATCTTCCTAGTACTGACACTATCTCTACAAATATGGAAACGAATGAATATCGTGACGAAAGCGAGTACCTAATGTTACAATTACATGTTAGATCTGCGTTCCTGTGAAACTGTGCATTGCCTTTAACTGAGATGACATATAATTCAGAAACAAAAAGGAAGCGAATGTAATAATATTTCACATTACAAAAAGTTCTGCTTATCATGCTTGTTTTTCGGAGGAATTGGATATTTTAGCAGCATACTGACGTGAACGCTCTTGACACGTTCATTACATTCCCAATTACGAGTCTGAATATGTGGACCCTCCTGGAAGACTGTGTCCACATCATGTGGGAGTCCAGTTGTTATTTGCTGGAGCTG
>NW_025129628.1:0-1126 GCF_004010195.1 Chiloscyllium plagiosum | reverse complement strand
CACAGTCCTTATGGGGAGCAAGGGCTACCTTTAATTTTGCAGACCCACCTCACCATGATGTGGGTTTCTACTGGGACAGGAGTAAAACAGATTGAGCAACAAGTGATGATGCATCTGAGGTGCAATGGGCCATCAGCAGCAGCAGAATCATACTGCTGTCCAACACTTGGCGGAGTTGCAGATTGTGAGGATGATTGCCAGAGAATACAGCAGGATATATGTCAGCTGCAGACCTGGACAGAGAAAACACAGATGTAACTTTATCTGGACAATTGTGACGTGATGCGTTTTAGAAGGTCTAATGCAGGAGAAAAGTATAAAGTGGATGGAAAAACTACTGGCCGCATCAACATTCGAATGGATCTCGGTATACAGCTCCTCAGTTCCCAGAAAGTGGCAACACGGGTGGATAGGGTGATCAAGAATGTGACGGCAAACTTGCAGACAGGCATCGGAGTGAGCAGTATGAAAATTAGCAGGTCACATTGCAGCTGTAGAGAAACTTAGTTCGGGCACATTTAGAATATTGTGTACAGTACTGGTTGCCACACCAGCAGATGTGGAAGTGATGGAGAGGGTATGGAAAGGTTTTACCAGGATGTTGTATGGTTTGGAGGGTATTAGCCAGAAGGAGAAATTGAACAAACTTGGTTTGTTTCCAAATGGACATCACTGGCTTTGGGGCTACCTGATAGATATTTACAAAACTGTCAGAGGCATAGATAAAACGACAGTTAGAGGCTTTTTCCCAGAGTAGAAATATCAATTACTCAGCATCATAGGTTTTACGTAAAAGGGAGAAAGTTTAGGAGATATGATCGGCAAGTCTTTTGTTTTGCTTTTCCAGACAGAATGTGCAAGTGCCAGGAATGCACTGATAGAGGAGAAGAAGCTAATATAGCAAGGCTTAAGAGGGATCTGGGCACAAATATGAGTAAGTAGGGAACTGAATGACATAGTGGGTGTAGGAGCAACAACTTTCTTTTTAACTTTAGAACAGCATCATGTGTCAGCGTGGGCTTGCTGGGATGAAAGGCCTGTTCCTGTGCTTGACTGCTCTTTAAAACAAGATTTGAGTGCGGGAGTGTCAAGGTGTTGACTGAATGATTACTGATGATCAACAGCC
>NW_025129627.1:0-1126 GCF_004010195.1 Chiloscyllium plagiosum | reverse complement strand
AGCACTTACATGGAGCTTGACGGGTTCCAAGCAAGCCATGCAGCTGACAGTTGGAGGCTGGTGATTTAATGGTAAGGATTGAGCGCTTTCACGGCTGTGGCCTGTGTTAGATTCCCGGTTGGGAAAAGAACAAAGCATCTTCTTCATCAGCAGTAACAAGAAAAGGGGAGCACCTGTGACAATATTGCTTTCAATGCTTCGTATCAATTAATGTCCTCGAGAAAATCAGAGACAATGTTTCGTTCTCTTCAAAGAAAGCAGAAGGTACCTCGATAATCCCTGCTCAGTCGAATTCTTCACCCTTCATTCTTCTTTGACACCGCTTCCCAAAGAGTTTCGAATGAAACTGAAAGTTGCGACTTGTGCATTCATGTTGTTTCCTTGCCATTCCCAGGAATCGCAGTGAATGTGTCAGTGAGTAATGGAAGTGGAAAGGTGTCAATGAAGAGCGTGTGGAGTAAGTTGAGTTCCCCTCCTGTGATGTTGTAAGAAGATTGTCTTTGACGTTCTCAGCGACAGTGACAGAAGGTTCCTGCAGATTAGGAAATCAAACATCAATTCGGCTTCAGAACAGAGAGGACCATTGGTTTGTAAGTGCAGTAAAAGCCTGCGTTGCTTTCGAGCCAGGTAGGAGTCGAAATTATAGTATCTTGACGCGTAATCAGTCGTGTTATCCATCACTGGCTCAGACATGAATTGAAAAAGGATCAGCATTTGGGAGACAGCATCACCGCACAGACACATTTCCTCAATGTTTGGACATGTATCACCGTTTGTGAATAACCTCAAAGAGTTACAAGTGACAGAGAGTCGTCGTGGACTGGATAGACTGTATGGCTTCAATCTGCACGGGAATGACACCATCAGGTTATGCCGTCCCTCCCCCTATTTCTGGGACAGAGGAAGATACAATGGCTCATTTTTAAACGTAACTGCCACGTTTCACTCTCAGCGCTGTTGTGATAACTGTCGTTCCTATTGGCTTCTCTTCATCTGGGAAAGTTGGGGCTCACATGTTAACTGCTACTCCGACACAGGAAATAAACGGGATTTCTGTAGGATATATCTGTGAAGACAAACTCTGAACACCAACCAGGCTGCACACAAGATAACTCATATTAATTTG
>NW_025129626.1:0-1126 GCF_004010195.1 Chiloscyllium plagiosum | reverse complement strand
CCTCAGTACCTCAGATAGTTTTCCCTCAGTCCCTCAGAAATTGCTTCCTCAATACCTCAGAAAGTGCTCCATCAATACCTCAGATAGTCCTCCCTCAGTAACTCAGATACTTCTCCCTCAGTACCTCAGAATGTGCTTCCTCAATACCTCAGAAAGTGCTCCCTCAATACCTCATAAATTGCTTCCTCAATACATCAGAATTTGTTCCCTCAATGACTCAGAAAGTGCTTCCTAAATACCTCAGAAAATGCTCCCTCATTACCAAAGAATTCATCACTTTGTTGTGTTTAACCCCCAAAGCCCCTTAGACAGTAGCTCCACAAAACATTCACATCCTCAACACTTCAGGGCTCAGGGGTCAGCCCAGCTCCCCCCTCAGATTGTGTTCAAACCCCTTCAGACTGTAAGGACCCACATCCATCCCAGTTCAAGATTGGAGCCCAGGTCCCCAGAAAATTACTTGTCACTCTGGATTAATTTTAGAATTCCTATAGTGTAGAAGCAAGCCATTCCGTCCATTGGCTCCACACTGACTGTCTGAACAGCATCCCACCCAGACTCACATCCTCTACTCTATCCCTGTAATGCTGCATTTCCCATGGCAGCTTTGGGCAGTGGGAGGGAACTGGATCACCCGGAGGGAACCCGCACAGATACAGAGAGAATGTGTAAACTCCACACAGACAGTCACCGGGAGTTAGAATCAAACCACTGAGGCACCGTGCTGTCCTCTCTCCCTGGATGCCATCTCATCTAACCTTTTACTAAGCAGTCTCCCATGTGAAACCTTCTCATCTGTCTCCAAGGTCTACTCTTCAAAAGCTCTATCAAGTTGAACACATAATTTCCACAAACAAAGCCAAGCTGACCATCCCTAATTAATTCTTGCTTTTCCAAATGCATGTAAGTTGTCTCTCAGAATGCCCTCCAACAGCTTACCCACCACTTCCATCAGGCTCACAGCTCCATAGTTCAATGGCTGTTCCTTGCACCCTTACTTCAATAATGGCCCATCATTAATCACCCTCCAGCCTTCAGGCACCTCACCCGTTGTCACTGATCGGTCCATCCTACAAGGCCATCTACATCCTTCTGTAATCTAAGGCTATCCTCCTCAGTATTTATC
>NW_025129625.1:0-1126 GCF_004010195.1 Chiloscyllium plagiosum | reverse complement strand
TGTCAACTGAATTTTTTGGAGATGGGAACTGTAATTGTAGGGCTGTGCAGAGATGTAACTATTTTTTCCTGCTAAGAACAGAAACATTTTCAACACTGAATGGGTGCACTGTGTGTGTGTGTGTGTGTGTGGGGGGGGGATTTGACTTGCTCCAGTAATTACAGATTAAAGAGACGTTCTGTGGAACACATTTCACGGGTTTGTGTTATCAGCTGCTGCATCCCTTCAGAGAGACCGAAGGGTATGGTGACCCCACTCTGGACGAGATATGAGCACTGCATTTACAGAGGGTTCTGGGTTCATGGCAAACACATGGAGTCATGGCTACACAGCAGGGAAGCTCTGTACACAGGGAGGACCAGGGCACTGCATGTTCCTACCAGGAATTTCCAGGACCATTTGCCTAAGCTGGACCCATTCTCAGTGTAAAAGTTTAAACCAGCATCTTTCAAAAATGAGGTGGTCACTGAGCTGTGTCCCCTCCTTCAAACTGACAGCAGGGACAGGACTGTGCTGACACTCACCATGAAGTGAACTGGATTGATTCTGGAACTTTACAGGCAGAGTGGGTGACATATCCATCACCATGAAGTGTATTGGATTGAGTCTGGACCTTTCCAGGCAGGAGTGAGCGACACATCCGGAGTGCTCCATATACCACTAGCTGATAGAAGCCACCTGCCTTCTGAGAAGAATACATTGGTTCTGTCTCCACAAGAGAAGGTGCAGAAACGAACTTCCTGAAATACTAAGGAACAGGGGCCCTGGTGAAAATGAGGGTCTGCACGAAATTAGAATTAATGAAGAGTATGTCTTTGAAAACCTAATCGAATTGAAGATCGGTATGTTGCTGGAACTGATTAGCTACATCCCAGAGTATTGAGGAGCTGGCAACAGAGCTAGTGAAGAATTTCTGACTATTCGTGAAGTTGGTTAGATTTTGGAAAGGATCCTGCAGACTGGAAAACAGCTATTGTAAACCTAAACATTTAAAACAGGACGGAGAGGGCAAACAGAAAACTAAATAGCTTGATGTCAGCTGTGAGAAAAACATTGTAACCTTTTATAAGGAATGTGACAACTAGACACTTGTACAATAATGGTATGATTTGGTAGAGTCAGCCTA
>NW_025129624.1:730-1126 GCF_004010195.1 Chiloscyllium plagiosum | reverse complement strand
TCAGTGTGAGGGTGTTGGAGTGAGAGTGATGGGTCAGGGTGACTGTGATGGAGTGAGTGTGAGTGGGTCAGGGTGTGGCTGATGGAGTGAGTGTGAAGGGGTGCGGGAGAAAGTGAGGGAGTGAGTGTGAGGGTTTCAGGGTGATAGTGATGGAGTGAGTGTGAAGCTTTCAGGGTGACAGTGATGCAGTGAGTGTGTGAGGGCCAGGGTGACGGTGTTGGAGTGAGTGTGAGGGGGTCAGATTGAGGGTGATGGAGTGAGACTGAGTGGGTCAGTGTGACGGTGATGGCGCGAGTTTGAGCGGTCAGGGTGACAGTGATGGAGGGTGTGTGAGGGGATCAGTGTGACGGTGATGGAGTTAGTGTGAGGGGGTCAGTGTGATGGTGATGGAGTGAG
>NW_025129624.1:0-718 GCF_004010195.1 Chiloscyllium plagiosum | reverse complement strand
TGTGAGGGGGTCAAAGTGACGGAGAAGGAGTGAGTGTGAGCGGGTCAGGGTGACGATGATGGAGTTAGTGTGAGGGGGTCAGTGTGACGGTGATGTTGTAAGTGTGAGGGGGTCAGTGTGATGGTGATGGAGTGAGTGTGAGTGGGTCAGGGTGACGGTGATGGAGTGATCGTGAGGGGGTCAGGGTGACGGTGATGGCGTGAGTGTGAGGGGTCAGGGTGACTGTGATGGAGTGAGTGTGAGGGCATCAGGGTGACGGCGATGGAGTGAGTGTGAGGGGATCAGGGTTACGGTGATGGATGAGTGTGAGGGTGTCTGGGTGACAGTGATGGAGTGAGTGTGAGGGCATCAGGGTTACGGTGATGGATGAGTGTGAGGTGGTCAGTGTGAGGGTGTTGGAGTGAGAGTGATGGGTCAGGATGACAGTGATGGAGTGAATGTGAGGGGGTCAGGGTGACAGTGATGGAGTGAGTGTGAGGGGGTCAGCGTGACAGTGATGGTGTGAGTGTGAGGGTGTCAGGGTGATGGTGATGGAATGTGTGTGAGGGGATCAGTGTAACGGTGATGGAGTGAGAGTGAGGAGGTCAGGGTGATGGTGATGGAGTGAGTGTCAGGGTGTCTAGGTGATAGTAATGGAGTGAGTGTGAGGGGGTCAGGTTGACGGTTATAGATTGAGTGTGAGGGAGTCAGGTTCAGGGTGATGGAGTGAGTGTGAGGG
>NW_025129623.1:0-1126 GCF_004010195.1 Chiloscyllium plagiosum | reverse complement strand
CTACCATTTTCGAATCCTGCACGAATCTTCTTTCGTCAGCAACTGCATCTCCACCACATTTAATATTATTCAGCACCAGTTCTCCCATAACTTCCACCAATTCTCTACTTTCGTGACATCGGCACCAACTCTCCCATTATTGACGGCCTGCGTCAATTGTCCCATTGCGTGGTTTCCTGATACACTTCCACCACGTATGGCTTCCCTGCTCCAAAGTTTTTTTTCATTTCTTGGTGGGCGGACTCGAATCTCGACTTTACTGCTGCTTGCAAAATTGTTCCTTCTCAAAGATTCCCTGCCCCTATTCTTCCAATTAGAGGTGTTCTGCTCAAATTCTTTAATGTATAGGCAATTTGTACTAATTTTCCAATGTAATGGTACTGTGCAACAATTCTCCCATTTACTGATACCCAACAATTCTCCCACTGCCTGACACCCTGACACCTATCGTGGAAATTTAATCGACTCGAATCAACTGTTAGCAAGAGCAAAGGAAAGGCTTTATTTTTCAACCTTTGCATGCAGGGTGGCCAATATACTTGGCAAAAGTGCCTTATGTAAGGGCTGTGAACAAAATTCACATATTCTTTTTAGACTATTCTTATCATATGCTCAAGGACAAGTGTTGGGAAACATTCGAGCTCATATTTTCTCATTCCTGTGCCTTGGATATAATGCCCGAAACGTCGATTCTCCTGTTCCTTGGATGCTGCCTGACCTGCTGCGCTCCTCCAGAAACACATTTCCATCTCTGATCTCCAGCATCTGCAGATCTCATTTTCTCTTCTATAATTGTCTTTATGTTTTCCGAAGTTTTTTGCTGAACTCGGCTGCTCGCAAGGCCAGTTGAAATGTTTGCAAAGTTCCACAAAGACAAGCTGACTCCTCGACGCAGAATTCAGCAAAGTATTTGCATATTTCAGCGAAGTATTAAAGTTTGCAAAACATTCTCTGACAGATTTCACAGTAAATGCTAATTTTCCAAATTTTTGTCATTTTACAACAAGGACAACAATAAAAAAAAAGCCAGATAGCTATACATCAAAAATAATTTATGAACACCAAACATTTCCTCAGGCACCACCTAACTCTTACAAAGCTTTGTGGTGGTTTTTCCACTTCCCTG
>NW_025129622.1:0-1126 GCF_004010195.1 Chiloscyllium plagiosum | reverse complement strand
CACTCCCCATAACGTTCAGTATCAATAATCACTACCCAAACCATCCAGTATCGATAATCACTTCCCTCACCGTTCAGTATCGATAATCACTCCCCACACCGTTCAGTATCGATAATCACTCCCCACACCGTTCAGTATCGATACTCACTCGCCGCACCGTTCAGTATCGATAATCACTCCCCACACCGTTCACTATCGAAAAACACTCCCCACACCGTTCACTATCGAAAATCACTCCCCACACCATTCAGTATCGATAATCACTCCCCACACCGTTCAGTATCGATAATAAATCCCCGCAACGTTCAGTATCGATAATCAATCCCCACACCGTTCAGTATCGATAATCACTCTCCACACCGTTCAGTATCGATAATCACTCCCCACGCAGTTCAGTATCGATAATCAATACCCACACCGTTCAGTATCGATAATCACTCCCCACACCGTTTAGTGTCGATAATCAAACCCCACACCGTTCAGTATGAATAATCAATCCCCACACCGTTCAGTGTCGATAATCAATCCCCACACCGTTCATTATCGATAATCACTCCCCAAACCATTCAGTATCGATAATCACTCCCCAAACCATTCAGTGTCGATAATCACTCCAAATACCGTTCAGTAACGATAATCACTCCCCACACCATTCAGTATCGATAGTCACTCCCCACAACGTTCAGTATCGATAATCACTCCCCACACCGTTCAGTATCGATACTCACTACCCACACCGTTCAGTATCGATTATCAATCCCCGCAACGTTCAGTATCGATAATCACTACCCAAACCATTCAGTATCGATAATCACGCCCCACACCGTTCAGTATCGATAATCACTACCCAAACCATTCAGTATCGATAATCTCTCCCCACACCGTTCAGTATCGATAATCACTCCCCGCACCGTTCAGTATCGATAATCACTCCCCACAACGTTCAGCATCGATAATCAATCCCCACACTGTTCAGTATCGATAATCAATACCCACACCGTTCAGTATTGATAATCACTCCCCACACCGTTCAGTATCGATAATCAATCCCCACACCGTTCGGTATCGATAATCACTCCCCACAACGTTCAGCATCGATAATCAATCCCCACACCGTTCAGTATCG
>NW_025129621.1:0-1126 GCF_004010195.1 Chiloscyllium plagiosum | reverse complement strand
TCTGTTAACACTGTAAGTTATTACCTACTGCTGTTAATGCTAGCAATAAATCTTACCTTTGCAAGTAAGTAGTTTAAGAAAATCTGGCACGTCCTCCTCAACCAACCTCTGACCAGGTTGGACTTTCTGGTGCAGCATTTTGGCCGCCACTGTGCTTTTTGCTACTTTAACGAAATTTACTGGCTTATCCTGTTTTCCTACATCAATCTTCCCAAGTGCTTTTCTAACCCACCAACACTGACTCCATGTGGCCTACTTTATTGCAATGAAAATACCTGAGGTTTTCAACTTCTCTTTTCCCTTCCTGGCTTTCCTTTTTATACCTGTAATAAGCTATCTTTATCATCTTCACCGAGATCTACTTTTTCCTTACCATGTGAGTACTTTTCTTGACCTCAATTTCTATGCCTCACAGAATGAAATCGAGGTTGGATGCTAAACATGAATTTATGACCCAACTCAATCATAAATTCAGCTGCTTACCCTGCTATTTTAAACCTCTGCACTTCCACGTGAGTTCTCACTACATCAGGAAGTGAATTTTTGAACTCCTCCAAAATAATTGTCTCTCAGAGCGTCATGTGTTTTGGTCTATTATTAATGTCCTGATGAGTGAAACATGCCATCCTAAGTACATTTGAGCTAACACCAGAAGCCTCCAGCCAACATTTCACGAATCTAAGGAGGGAACCTGATCAAACATATACATGTTGAGTTTGAAAGAATCAAACAAAGTAATTTTGATCGGTGGATAAAGGCATTGAAAATAGATCAAACACATGATGGTATTAGGGATTACTTTGGAGTTCGAAGAATTCACTTCCTGAAGTTATAAGAACTCATGTGGAATAGCAAGTTAAGGCTGCCAGATTAGGAGTGGAAATGGCATATTTCATAATGGCAGATATGCAAACAAACACACAAGCTAACACGCACACCTACACAAAAACACAGGGACATATGTCAGCACAATGAAACACACACACACACATAAGTACGCATATAAATTACAAAAACACATGCCAAATGTATGTTTGGAGATGTGACTCTAGGATTGGGCTCATCAGGTGCACAAGGACCCAGAGAATCCAGGAGCAATGACACAGAATTTCCAAGGGGGCAATTG
>NW_025129620.1:0-1126 GCF_004010195.1 Chiloscyllium plagiosum | reverse complement strand
ATTCAATACAATCTAGAATGAAAAGGCGAATGATTACAATGAAACTATTGTTGATTGTTATAAAACCAATTTAGTTGACTAATGTCCTGGAGGGAAGGAAACTGTCATCCTCACCTGGTCTGGTTAACTCTCAACTGCCCTCAGGAAAAGTACTTTAAAAACTGTTAACAAATACTCCGCAGGTATCACTTAAAAACTGACTGTTCCCATTGGGACTGTGAATTTCTGAACGGCCTGAACTAAAACGGAGTTGCAGCTTCACCTTCTCCCTGTCTCACCTCACTCTGTTTACACCCAACTCCAAAACACTCTCATTGGGCCAAGCAGCCCTCACAATGCAGTCTTGTAATTTTCATTGTCTGCTCATACCTACACTGCCCTCAACCCCCTGTACCGTTCCAATGCATCTCAATGGGAGCTCAGGGACAACACCTCATCTTTCAATTCAGCCCTTTGTAAACCCAGAGTCAACATGGACGTCAGCAGTTTCTGAATGAACAGACAGTTGTCAGAAGCTGGAACATTCCACCTGAAAAGGTACTGGAAGTTGAGTCCAAAATGACTTTTAATGGGAAGTTTGCAGGTAATTGAAAATATGAAGTTTACAGGTTAACATCATGAAGTGGGTGATTGGGTCTAAATCTATGAGTTCTTGCAAAGAGACCAGGTGTAATCTGGATAAATCTGTGCTCCCTCTCAGGCCACTATCTCCTTTCTCTGCTGCAGGGCTCAGAACAGAGCACATACCCAAAGGGTGACCCAACCATGCATTTGTACATCTTTCTGCTTAACAAAAATATTGGAGATATTTTCCCACAAACAGATCAGACAAACCTTTCTCCTTCCACAGTTAAATGCCAATGATATTCAGATCCTGATGACTCCATTTTCTGTAAAAACTTGCTTTTGAGATCCCAGCCTCAATTATTCTGATTTAATATCCTATGAAATTAATTCACAAAACAAAACTCACAGATAGTGTAAGAAGAATATAAAGACATACTTTTCTTTTGGTATGTGCTTGATGTGTAAATGCCTCTCTTTAAATCGCACCCCCATTCGAGGAAGGGAACATGCACATGCGCCTTACCTTTACCTTGCCCCCAATAAAGATGGCGGCCATATC
>NW_025129619.1:0-1126 GCF_004010195.1 Chiloscyllium plagiosum | reverse complement strand
TGTCCAAATTGCATGACAGATACGATGTAACAAGAACCTCTCCTCTGCTTTCGTGAAGGTTGATTTCCTTCAGTTTATTACTAGTTTTGCTTCTCTTAATCGTTCAAAGAGCTCTGACAACTGCAACATGTGATCTCCCCATGACTCACTAACGATCACTACATCATCTGGATGGACTGCACAATTTATTAACGCAGCCATAAGCCATAAGGTCATGAGCCTTTGGAATGTGGCTGGTGCATTTTTCATTTCAAAGTTCATCAGTTTGAATGATATAACCTATGTGGGGTTACAAACGCTGAAACCTCTTTGTATTTCTCTGAATAAGGTATCTGCCCATCACTACGCAGTAATTCTCACTTCCTAATGTAACTGGCTTATCTAAATTTCTCGATAAAGTCTGACTCGGTTTAGTGATATTTTCATTGAGCTCCCATTCACCTCCTTCCACACTTGCGTGGCTTTGAGAGGATTAATCCTATAGGGGTGTTGTTTCATCAGAACAGCATTCCCTACTTCCATCCCATGCACAATGGCATTAGTCCTCCCCGTGTTATTCCTGCAACTGTCGTCATACTGCTGCTATCTTTCAACTGCGTTTCTTTCTCCTGAGACAGCTAGCTCACTGACGCGTCACAGTACTCAGGGACTTCCTCATTGTTTCATTTGCGGTCCATCAAAATCCCCATCATCTGAATTTGTTTTCTCATTCTGTGGGGCAGTAATTAACTCTCTCTTTTTCAGTGCCCTCTCTCTGTTGTAACAAGGTTTCAACATATTCATATTACATGCCCGTCACGGTTTTCTCCTATACGCATAAGACCATTAGACCATAAGAAATAAGAGTGGAAGTAAGGTCATTTGGACAATCGAGTTTTCTCCATCATTCAATCATGGCTGATGGGCATTTCAATGCCACCTACTTGTATCCCTTAATTCCCTGTGAGATTGAGAATTTATCAATCCCTGCATTGAAGACATTTAATGCCATCGCCTCCACTGTGCTCCGTGGTAGTGAATTCCACAGGCCCGCCATTCTCTGGCTGACGAAATGTTTCCTCATTTCCTTTTTAAGTTGACACCCTCTACGTCTAACGCTGGGCCCACGAGCCCTAGTATCTTCACG
>NW_025129618.1:0-1126 GCF_004010195.1 Chiloscyllium plagiosum | reverse complement strand
AACTGCATTTGTCAATTCAATGAATACAACTACACATGCCGTCAAATGTCATAAATTCACACATTGTCTCAATCAAACTGCACACATTCACTCCATGAATCAAACTGCACGTGTTAATTCAACGAGTCGAGCTTCTCTTATTCATTCAATGTGTCACGCTAAATGCTTTAATACCGTGAAACAAACTGCATCCTTGATTCATTGAATCAAACTTTATTAATTGATTCAGTGAATCAAATGTTATTCCGTGTTTCAATAAAATAAGCTTAATACGCTTATTTAGTGAATGAAACTGCACACGTTCATTCAATGCAAAGGCTGCACTTGTCAATTCAATGAGTAGAAATACTTTCATTCATTCAATGGCACAAGTTTGACGCATTGTCGCTATCAAACTGCAAACGTTCTCTACATGAACCAAACTACACGTCTTAATGCAGTGAGGGGAGTTTTTCGTAATCATTCAATGTGTCAAGCTTAAAGCTTTATTTCAATGAAACAAACTGCATTCATTGAATCAAACTGCAATCATTGATTCAATGTATCAAACCTTATTCCTTCTTTCAAAGGAACAAACCTATCTCCCTTTTTTAGTGAAACAAACTGCATTCAATGTAAGAGTCTGCAGTTGCCAATTCAACTACTATTCAATGGCACAAGTTTCAGGCATTGTCTCTGTCAAACTGCACACGTTTAATACATGAACCAAACTGCCCGTCTTAATTCAATGAGTAGAGCTTCTCTCATTCATTCAAGGTGTCAAGCTCACAATTTTCATTTAATGAAACAAACTACTTTCATTGAATCATTGAATAAAACTACGATAATTGATTCAATGAATGAAACCTTATTCCTTGTTTCAATCGAACAAACCTAATATAATGTATCCTACTACACTCGTTCATTCAATGAAAGAGACTGCAAACGATAATTCAATGAGTAGAAGTAATTTCCTTCGTACAATGCCACAATCTCTAACGCATTGATTCAATCAAACAACTTGAATACATTTATGTCATGAAGCAAACTGCATATCTCAATTAAAGGAATACATTTACCCATTCATTCAACGTCACGAGCTTCACACATTATATAAATCAAACTGCACATATTCACTTCATGAACC
>NW_025129617.1:0-1126 GCF_004010195.1 Chiloscyllium plagiosum | reverse complement strand
GACAGTTGCCTGAGGCGGGAACTGAACCTGGGTCGCTGGCGCTGTGGGGCAGCAGTGCTAACCACTATATGTGCACTTTCTAATAGGTGTAATTCAACACATGAGGTAGTGAAGAAAACATATGGAATACCTGGGTTTGTAATTAGTCACAATGTCTACAAAGGGAGAAAAATCGATTTTTCAGTGTATAATTTCAGTTACATCACACTGTAAAATTTTGCTATAAATTCTGTGTGTTAGGATTGAGCCCTCCACTACCACCTGATGAAGGAGCGATACTCCGAAAGCTAGTGTGCTTCCAATTAAACCTGTTGGACTATAAACTGGTGTTGTGTGATTTTAAACTTTGTTCACCCTCGTCCAACACCGGCATCTCCAAATCATGAGTACTGTCTCAAGGCTGTGGAGGTGTTATAGAGGAGCATGAAAGAGCTGGGAATGAAGGAATTCAGTGATGTGGAGAGATTGAAGAAACTGAGATTATTCTTCTTACAGCAAAAAAGCTTAAGGGGGGCGATATCCTCCTAATACCAGTCTTCAAAATAGTAAAGAGGAAACCAAGTAAGAAGAAAATATTTACAATTGCAAATGGATCAGAAATCAGAAACCAAAAGCTAAAGTGATTGGTGAAAGAACCAGAGGGGAATTGAGTTATTTTTAATACAGGACAGTGCTAAGAATTTGAATGTAATACCTGAAAGAATGTCTTTACAAGCACATAGAAAGGGAATTGGCAATGTACTTTAAGGGAACTACTTTGTAGATCAGTGCATGTGAGACTCAACTGGAGCCTTGTAATGGAGCTGATACAGTCACATTAGGCTAAATGGCTCCTCTGTGCTCTATAAAAGTGCATATCTGATCCAAATATTTAGTGCTTCTTGGTAGATGGACAGCCATAATCACGACTGACCATAATCTATACACAAACTGACAAAAATCAGATTGGCAGTGGCAGTTTGGCTAAGACATTATAGAACTGTAAATGTGTTGCTGGAAAAGCGCAGCAGGTCAGGCAGCATCCAAGGAGCAGGAGAATCGACGTTTCGAGCATGAGCCCTTCTTCAGGAATGAGGAAAGTGTGTCCAGAGGCTAAGATAAAAGGTATGGAGGAGGGACTTGGGGG
>NW_025129616.1:0-1126 GCF_004010195.1 Chiloscyllium plagiosum | reverse complement strand
TCTCCCCATAGCCCTGTATCCATCCCCAAACTATTCCCATTTTTCAACTTGTTAGTTTCAAATTGTTCCGTTTATAAATACGATCGAATTAAAGTTCATCACTTGCATGACAATTTCCTCGTTGTAAGTTGTTTTCATTGAGAGAATGTGGTCTTGCATTACAACAGTTTAATCACTGTTCCCCCAGTCTGTCCCCTCTCTCTATTTATCCCAGAGATTTAAGGTCCTGTATCTGACGGGACAGTTTAGGGCCCTGTGTCTGAAGGGACAGTTTAGGGCCCTGTGTCTGAAGGGACAGTTTAGGGCCCTGTGTCTGAAGGGACAGTTTTAGGGCCCTGTGTCTGAAGGGACAGTTTTAGGGCCATGTGTCTGAAGGGACAGTTTTAGGGCCCTGTATCTGAAGGGACTGTTTTGGTCCCTGTATCTGACGGGACAGTTTTGGGGCCCTGTATCTGACGGGACAGTTTTGGGGTCCTCTATCCGAAGGGACAGATTTGGGGCCCTGAATCTGACGGGACAGTTTTGGGGACCTGTGTCTGACGGGACTGTTTTGGGGCCCTGTATCTGATGGGACAGTTTTAGGGCCTTGTATCTGACAGGACAGATTTGGGGCCCTGTATCTGACGGGACAGTTTTGGGGCCCTGTATCTGACGGGACAGTTTTGGGGCCCTGTATCTGAAGGGACAGTTTTGGGGCCCTGTATCTGATGGGACAGTTTTGGGGCCCTGTATCTGATTGGACAGTTTTGGGGCCTGTATCTGACGGGACAGTTTTGGGGCCCTGTATCTGAAGGGACAGTTTTGGGGCCCTGTGTCTGACGGGACAGTTTTGGGGCCCTGTGTCTGACAGGACAGTTTTGGGGCCTTGTATCTGACGGGACAGTTTTAGGGTCCTGTGTCTGACGGGACAGTTTTGGGGCCCTGTGTCTGACGGGACAGTTTTGGGGCCCTGTATCTGAAAGAAAACCTCCTACAAATCGCGTCACGCAACCCACGCCCTCTGCCCCTTGCCCCCCACCCCCTCCCCCGACGCGGAGTCGAATAACGAAGGGGGTCACGAAGTGTTGAGCAAATCCGTCTTTATTTTCCCGCCGAGACTACAACAGCTGCATGTCGCCCTCAACTC
>NW_025129615.1:0-1126 GCF_004010195.1 Chiloscyllium plagiosum | reverse complement strand
GCCCAGATTTTTGCAATTTTTCTTCCCATCCTGTGAACCTGCCCAAGGGTCAACCCATACCCCTGAATAGTTCTGTCTCCACTGGGGGTTGGAATTAACAGGAGTCCAGCTGAATGACCAATTATCTCAGTAATTATACTAATGTTTGGTGACTTTTGAGGAGAATTGTAACTCCGGTTGAGGATGTGGATATAAATTTGCTCACTGAGCTGAATGAAAATGAATGTCCCAGCTCAGCGAGCAATCTCTCATCCAGAAATGTTTTATCCACATGGGGTCAAATGAACTCCTTGGTCTCTAATGTTTAATGACCAAGCCAGTACAATCTCAACATTGACCTGTTTCCAGGTTTCTGGTTATCCCCTGCTGAGTTGCGTTAGTGCTATATTGTTGGTGAAGGTCAAAGTGGAGCAGTTAATCTAATCCTCATGGAAAGGTATAACGCCATGATCAGCTTCCTCCAAGGCTACAAAGCAAGGGATCCGACACTGTTGAAGAGAAATCTCCCTGCTTCACTCCCCTCTTTCTGTACTAAAACACTACAAAATAGTGCCATCTTTGAGTTTTATTGTTGCTCATCAACACCTTTCTGGATACCTCTATCGCGAAGCCAGCTCGATGTTAGAGACGGCAAAATAATAACTCACTTGACAATTGGCCAAGTGAGGGACGTTGAGCTGGGTCCAATAAGCTGCTCGGTTAGTTCTCATACCTAAAGCTGTCATTTGTGTTGTGAGATTGAGAAGACCCCAATTACCCATCACCCTGACGAGTGAACTAAATTACAATCAACTTTATTAATATCAACAAATCACTACACGAACATTATTAACTATCATTAAAGATCTGCAAAAGTTCAAGAGTCAAAGATCTAACCAATTGAGATGCACGCTGGCAGAAAAGTTTAAACTGGTGAATCACTTGGGGATTCAAAATTTTATCATTTGTCTTCACCCACTTTCCACCAGGACCATCACAAACCCATAAAAAGATGGAGTCACTCCTCTTGTTAATCCCGTTAGCTGTGTGGGAAGGTATTTGTTCATCCACACTTTTATTGCACACCTTCGCCAGTGAACTGTCCTCCTTCTCAAACACACCCGTGACATCGACAATGACCACCAAA
>NW_025129614.1:0-1126 GCF_004010195.1 Chiloscyllium plagiosum | reverse complement strand
TGATTTATACTCCCCCAATATTTTTCGAAGTGTTAGTGCTTACTGATTTGAACTGACCCTAAATCTTTCCAAATGTCGGTGGTTACTGATTTGTACTGACCCTAAATTTTTCTTAGTGTCACTGGTTCCAGATTTGTACTGACTTGAAATTTTTCAAACAGTGAGTAGTTACTGATTTGCACTGCCCCAAAGTTTGTCGAAGTGTCGGTGTTTTGTGATTTGCACTGACCAGAATTTATTTCCATGTATCACTGGTTACTGATTTGTACTGACCCCAAATTGCTCTGTATCGGTGGTTACTGATTCTACTGACTGGAACTTCTTCTAAGTGTGGATGGTGACTGATTTGCACTGTCCCAAATTCTTTTGAAATGTCAGTGCTCACCAATTTGAACTGACCCATAATTATTCCAAATGTCAGTGGTTACTGATTTGTAATGACCCAAAATGTTTCTTACTGTCACTGGTTCCTGATTTGTACTGAATTGAAATTTTTCAAACTCTCAGTGGTTCCTGATTTTCACTGCCCCAAAGTTTGTTGAAGTGTCAGTGTTTCCTGATTTGCACCGACCAGAATTTTTTCCATGTACCAGTGTTTACTGATTTGCACTGACCCGAACATTTTCTCAGTATCGGTAGTGACTGATTTTTACTGAGCACAAATGTTGCTAAGCGTGGATGGTTACTGATTTGCACTGTCCCAAAGTTTTTCCAAGAGTCAGTGTTTCAGCCAGAATTTTTTTCCATGAATCACTGGTAACTGGTTTGTACTGACCCCAAGTGTTTCTAAGTGCGGATGGTTACTGATTTAAACTGTCCCAAAATGTTTTGAAATGTCAGTGCTCACCGATTTGTACTGACTCGAAATTCATCCAACTGTCAGTGGCTACGGATTTAGAGTCGTAGAGTCATAGAGATGTACAGCACGGAAACAGACCATTCGGTCCAACGTGTCCAGGCCGACCAGATATCCCAACCCAATCTAGTCGCACGTGCCAACACCCGGCCCATATCCCTCCAAACCCTTCTTATTCATATACCCATCCAAATGCCTTTTAAATGTTGCAATTGTACCAGCCTCCACCACTTTGCACCTTAGGTCTCTTTTATATCTTTCCCCTCACAC
>NW_025129613.1:0-1126 GCF_004010195.1 Chiloscyllium plagiosum | reverse complement strand
CAATGTCAGTCCCAGTCACTGTTCCTGATCTTGGTCCAGTGCCAATCCCAGTCACTTCTGATCCTGATCCAGTGTCAATCCCAGTCACTGTTCCCAATGCTGATCCAGTGCCAGTCTCAGTCTCTGTTCCTGATCCTAATCCAGTACTGATCAAGTGCCTGTGACAGTCCCGGTTACTGTTCCTGATACTGATCCAGTGTCAGTGCCAGTTACTGTTCCTGATACTGATCCAGTGTCAGTGCCAGTTCTCAGTCACTGTTCCCAAACCTGATCCAATGTCAGTCCCAGTCACTGTTCCTGATCTTGATCCAGTGCCGATCCCAGTCACTTCTCCTGATCCTGATCCAATGTCAGTCCCAGTCACTGTTCCTGATCTTGATCCGGTGCCAATCCCAGTCACTTCTCCTGATCCTGATCCAATGTCAGTCCCATTCACTGTTCCTGATCTTGATCCAGTGCCAATCCCTGTCACTTCTGATCCTGATCCAGTGTCAGTCCAGTCACTGTTCCCAATTCTGATCCAATATCAGTCTCAGTCACTGTTGCCGATCCTGATCAAATGTCTTCCTGGGCACTGTTCCTGATCGAATTCCAGTGCCTGTCCCATTCAGTATTCCAGATACTGATCCAGTGTCATTCACAGTCACTATTCCTGATGCAGTGTCAGTGTCATTCCCAGTCACAGTTCCCGATACTGACCCAGTGTCAGTCCCAGCGACTGTTCGCGATACTGTTCCAGTGTCAGTCCCAGTCAGTGCTCCTGATCCAGTGTCAGTCCCTGTCATTGTTCCCGATACTAATAAAGTGTCAGTCCCAGTCACTGTTCCTGATCCAGTGTCAGTGCCAGTCCCAGTTCACGATACTGACCCAGTGTCAGTCCCAGCGACTGTTCCCGATACTGATCCAGTGTCAGACCCAATCACTGTTCCTGATTCAGTGTCTGCCCCCGTCACTGTTCCCAATACTGATCCAGTGTCAGTCCCAGTTAATGTTCCCGATACTAATCCAGGGTCAGTCCTGGTCACTGTTCCAGATCCAGTGCCAGTGTCGGTCACAGTCAATATTACTGAATCAGTGCCAGTGTTATTCTCATTCACTATTCCTGATCAAGTGCCTGTGACAGTCC
>NW_025129612.1:0-1126 GCF_004010195.1 Chiloscyllium plagiosum | reverse complement strand
GCTTAAAATTTAAGGATGACCTTGCTGCCCCTGCATGGACTAGGAGAATGACGTCCTTATTATAAAATCACCTTTAAATTTATCAAGTGTTCCTGGTAGTCCCCAGGGAGCAGGAACCCCTGACACCCCTATTCTTCATCGAAATTCATAAGCAATATCGCCATCTTTTCCCTTTTCAGATCTGTACACTCCCATTTAAAGTGACCTGCTTTTCCACAGTAATAACATCCCGCCTGTGGGGATTTCAACCTCGATCCCTGTCCCTGTCAACCAAACACCTTAACATCTCCTCCCTTTATTTTCAACATACTGCCAACCACCATTCTCGTTTCTTTCTCTTTTTAGTTTTGACGTAATTTTTATTAACCCATCAACCGTGGGCTACCATTACTTTTGCCTTTTGTTTCTGCTTCTTATGTTACGTTGCCAGATGTTTGTTTGCTCCCTATAACTTCAAATACCAATTCATCAATTTATGCTTGTCTAACTTTTTAGCCTGTTCCTAACTATACGTTTTGGAACATTACTTGTAAATATATATTTATACATTATAAATTCATTTATTCAGAATTTAATACTTAAAATGTAAAATGCATACAGCTCCCAACTTTGAAATCCACTACAATTACCTGGTTTTAATACTAAATTAATTTAATTTAGTTTTAATTTAATACTAAAATTAGTTTTCTTAAGTAGTCTTAACCAGTCATTGCTCAATTACAATGCCATCGTGAAATAACCGGAGGTGCCTTAAAAAGATTTGTCTATTCAAGTTTAAAAAAAAACTTCTAATGCATGAATAATGGCCGAATCTAATATTACAGATATTAACCATAGGAATTTTAAAATTACAATCTAATGTTGAACTGAAACGTCAATTGCCCTCCATAAATCTCTTATATGTAAGGACAAAAGATTAGTTAGAAACTGATAGTGAGGCAGTCATGACCTGTAAAAGAACAGGAGTTAACATTTTATTTCATAATCACTGTAAAATCCTTAACATTAAAATAAATCATGTTAAATTTCTATAATAGAAATCAGATTCAAAACCGTCCCGGATCTCAAGCTCCAGGGAACAAAGCACAAACAATCCGTCACCAACAAACAAATGTGCATTCAAAGC
>NW_025129611.1:0-1126 GCF_004010195.1 Chiloscyllium plagiosum | reverse complement strand
AGACCCCAATAGTTTCTGATGCTACTTAGAAACGAAAACCCAGAGATCGTAATTTGTGAGAGCTGGCCACATCCCTTCAGGCTGCATTAAAATTAACCCAAGACCTCCCTAGCTGTTTACTCAGTGGCCTTCACTAACCAGTTTGGTAACGATCATTCAATCTCTCTCTGAAAAGAAACCAGGACAAAATAACCTCTCAAGGCCTGCAGCATCATCACACTTGTCAGCACATCGAGCTGTCAAACAGGAACCGGGGTAACCCAATCAAGCTCTTGGTCCTGTCCAATCGGAAAAGAAGCCATTCAGACCGTTCAGTCTTTTATACAGGAACAGGAGGAGGCCATTCAGCCCCTCAACCAACTTCCACAGCAACAGGATGAGGCCATTTAGCTCCTTCAGTCTCTTTCACAGGAACAGAAGGAGGCCATCCAGCCCCTAAAGTCACTTATACAGGAACAGGAGGAGGCCATTCAGTCCTTGGAGTCTCTTACACGGGAACAGGAGGAGGCCATTCTGCCCCTAAAGCCACTTCCACAGCAACAGGGTGAGGCCATTCAGCTCCTTCAGCCTCTTACACAGGAACAGGAGGAGGTCATTCAGCCTCTAAAGTCACTTACAAAGGAACAGGAGGAGGCCATTCAGCTCCTTGAGTCACTTACACAGGAACAGTACGAGGCCATACCCCCTCAACGCTCTTGCAAAGGGACAGAATGAGGTAATTGATGCTGATTCCTGATGAATGGCTGATGTCCAAAACGTGGATTCTCCTGCTCCTCGGAGCTGCCTGAACTGCTGTACTTTTCCAGCATTCTACTCTCTACGACAATCTCCAGCATCGGCAGTCCTCGCTGTCTCCAGATTGATGCTCCAACATGATGAACAAGTGGAGCAGAGGCACAGTAGTGCACAGAAAGACTGCTCCACGTTGGTCCTCCTGGCTCCGTTGCTCATGATAAACACGTAGGACTTTAACGTGGTTTTCTAGTGTTGAGGAGGGAAGCCATATGTCTTGTGTGAAGTCTCAAGAAAGCACCTTCCATCTGCGAGAAGCCAGTCTGGTGTTCTCTATGTAGGGCGGAAGCTGGTGGAATGCCTACCTGCTCAGATCGAAGGTATTGTGGCTGCT
>NW_025129610.1:0-1126 GCF_004010195.1 Chiloscyllium plagiosum | reverse complement strand
AAATCCCATGTAAGGACTGCACAAAACATTACAAGGACAAACAGGAAGACAGCTATCGATCCGTATCCATGAACACCAACTCGCCACGAAACGACACGACCAGCTATCCTTAGTAGCCACACACGCGGATGACAAGCAACATGATTTCGACTGGGACAACATTACAATTATAGGACAAGCCAAACAGAGAACAGCCAGGGAATTCTAGAGGCATGGCACTTATCCCCAGATTCTATCAACAAACACATCGACCTGGACCCAATATACCGGCCACTGCAGCGGACAGCTGGAACTGACAACCGGAAGCAGCAGAGACAAACGACTATAAATGCCGGCTGAAACATACAGAAGCTCTTCACAGGAGTTTCTGAAGCACTGAGGATGCCACCTAGACAGGGGACGAAACATGTGCAACACAAATTCCCAGCTCGGTGAACAGAACCACAACAACAATTATCTCTCACATGGGCCAGCTTTATTGCAAATGTGGTTCATTAACTGAAGTGCTTGAACTCACATCAGTGGTTGTTAACCCTAGCCACGGATTGATATGACCATGGCCTGATCCTCAGTGATTAGCACTGCTGCCTCACAGCAGCAAGGACCCGGGATCGATTCAGCCTCGGGTGACTGTGCAAACTCCACACAGACTTTATGCTGGTGTCTGTGTGAGTTTCCTCCCACAGTCCAAAGATGTGCAGGTTGGATGGATTGGCCATGATAAATTACCCACAGTGTTCAGGGATGTGCAGGTTAGGTGGATTGGCCATGGGAAATATAGGATCGGGGGATGGGTCAGGGTGCAATCCTCTTCAGAATGTTGGTGTGACCAGGTGGGCTGAATGGCCTGTTTCTACACTGATGGGATTCTATGATCATGCATAGTCATGAACTATATGTTCTATTTGTACCCTTGTCAGATCAGCTCAGTTGTCAGAGCATCCTAAGACTTGGAGAGGAGCCAAACTACAGAACGCTGTGACTTAAAGCTGGAGGAGTGTCAATTGAGTCAATCTGTTCACTGGATTTACGGTCACATAGAAGGGAAAGGGATTAAGAGGAGGTTCACTCCCATTGCACTATTATATGGAAAGCAAAAATTTCGCATCCTGCTTCAATAACTTCT
>NW_025129609.1:0-1126 GCF_004010195.1 Chiloscyllium plagiosum | reverse complement strand
TCACCACACTCACCTCAGTGTCACTGTGTTCCCTGCTCACCACGCTCAACTCCGTGTCATTGTGTTCCCTGCCCAGCTCCGTGTCACTACATTCCCTGCTCACCTCCGTGCTACTGTGTTCCCTGCTCACCACACACACCGCCATATCACTGTGATCTCTGCTCACCGTGCTCACCTCCGTGTCACTGTGTTCCCTGCTCACCACACTCACCTCAGTGTCACTGTGTTCCCCGATCACCACACTCACCTCCGTGTCACTGTGTTCCCTGCTCACCACACTCACCTCAGTGTCCCTGTGTTCCCTGCTCACCACACTCACCTCCGTGTCCCTGTGTTCCCTGCTCACCACACTCACCTCAGTGTCACTGTGTTCCCTGCACACCACACTCACCTCCGTGTCACTGTGTTCCCGACTCACCACACTCACTTCCGTGTCACTGTGTTCCCGACTCACTACACTCACCTCCGTGTCACTGTGTTCCCTACTCACCACACTCACCTCCGTGTCACTGTGTTCCCTACTCACCACACTCACTTCCCTGTCACTGTGTTCCCTACTCACCACACTCACTTCCGTGTCACTGTGTTCCCTGCTCACCACACTCACTTCCGTGTCACTGTGTTCCCTACTCACCACACTCACTTCCGTGTCACTGTGTTCCCTACTCACCATGCTCAGCTCCGTGTTACTGTGGTCACTGCTCACCACTGTATCATGTGTTCCCTGCTCACCACGGTCACCTCTGTGTGACTGTGTTCCCTTCTCACCACGCTCACCTTCGTGTCACTGAGTTCCCTGCTCTGCTCTGTGTCACTACATTCGCTGCTCACCATGCTCACCTCCATGTCACTGTGTTCCCCCTCACCACACTCACCTCCGTGTCACTGTGTTCCCTGCTCACCACACTCACCTCCGTGTCACTGTGTTCCCGGCTCACCACGCTCACCTCCATGTCACTGTGTTCCCTGCTCACCACGCACACCTCCGTGTCACTGTGTTCCCTGTTCACCACGCTCACCTCCATGTCACTGTGTTCCCTGCTCACAACACTCACCTCCGTATCACTGTGTTCCCTGCTCACCACACTCACCTCCGTGTCACTGCGTTGCCTGCTCACCACACTCA
>NW_025129608.1:0-1126 GCF_004010195.1 Chiloscyllium plagiosum | reverse complement strand
CTCTGCACCGATTGGACGGTAGCAGGTCCGCCCCTTCAGGACGGCCGCCTGTCCGCTGGGCGGCGCCGTCCATCAGGCACCGCCCGCCCCCGACCTCAAACCTGATTGGGCGAGCGCTGGTCCCCGGCGGCGGCGCCGCCCTCTGATTGGGCGCGCTCTGGTGTCAATCAGTGCGTTTGCTGAAGGTAGCATAGAATTTGTTTTATTTCAAAAATATGCTTTATTCCTAAAATTATTTGGATTTCTATGCAATGCCTTTCTTGTGCATACATTGCATTGCTTTATACACAGATATCGAGATTTATTTATTACTATATATATTTATATAAAATATATTTATATATATATATATAAATTTTGATGTCTACATAAAGCAATTTACTGAGATTCGAAATTTATTTTTCTTATGTATATATAGGAAAAATAAATTTCAAATTTCGATAAATTGCTTTATGTGCAGACATCAAAATTTATATATGCAAAGTAAATTTTGATGTCTATATATGTTTATTAGATTACATTAGATTACTTACAGTGTGGAAACAGGCCCTTCGGCCCAACAAGTCCACACCGACCCGCCGAAGCGAAACCCACCCATACCCCTACATTTACCCCTTACCTAACACTACGGGCAATTTAGCATGGCCAATTCACCTGACCTGCACATCTTTGGACTGTGGGAGGAAACCCACGCAGAAACGGGGAGAACATGCAAACTCCACACAGTCAGTCGCCTGAGGCAGGAATTGAACCCAGGTCTCAGGCGCTGTGAGGCAGCAGTGCTAACCACTGTGCCACCGTGCCGCCCACGGTTTATGTATATATAATATGTAAATATTTATATATTTAAATATATATATATTTATCTCAGATGCTGCCTGAACTGCTGTGCTCTTCCAGCACCACTGATCCAGAATCTGGTTTCCAGCATCTGCAGTCATTGTTTTTACCTATATACGTTCACTATCCAGCGGAGCCCAAATGACTGAGTGCCCCCCCTGTTCTTAGGGGGGGTTAAAAACAATGACTGCAGATGCTGGAAACCAGGTTCTGGATCAGTGGTGCTGGAAGAGCACAGCAGTTCAGGCAGCAGCCGAGGAGCTTCAGCAAAATCGACGTTTCGGGC
>NW_025129607.1:0-1126 GCF_004010195.1 Chiloscyllium plagiosum | reverse complement strand
GAAAAGCAAGGCTGGAGATATTACAGAGGTAGGAAAGCAAGGCCGGAGATGTTACAGAGAGAGAGAAGAGCAAGACTGGAGATGTTGCAGAGAGAGAGAAAAGCAAGGCTCGAGTTATTACAGATAGTGAGGAAAGCAAGGCTGTAGATGTTACAGATAGAGAGGAAAGCAAGGCTGGAGATGCCAGAGAGAGAGAGAAAAGCAAGGCTGGAGATGTTGCAGAGAGAGAGAAAAGCAAGGCAGGAGATATTACAGAGAGAAAGGAAAGCAAGGCTGGAGATGTTACAGATAGAGAGGAAAGCAAGGCTGGAGGCGTTACAGAGAGAGGAAGGCAAGGCTGGAGATGTTACAGAGACAGGAAAGCATGGCTGGAGATGTTACAGAGAGACAGAAAAGCCAGGCTGGAGATGTCAGAGAGAGAAAAAATGCAAGGCTGGAGATATTACAGAGAGAGAATGAAAAGCAAGGCAGAAGATATTACAGAGAGAGGGGAAAGCAAGGCTGAAGATGTTACAGAGATAGGAGAGCACAGCTGGAGATGTCATAGACAGAGAGGAAAGCAAGGCTGGAGATGCTTCAGAGAGAGAAAAGCAAATATGGAGATGTCACAGTGATAGAAAAGCAAGGCTGGAGATGTTACAGAGACAGGAAAGCAAGGCTGGAGATGTTAAAGAGATAGGAGAGCACAGCTGGAGATGTCATAGACAGAGAGGAAAGCAAGGCTGGAGATGCTTCAGAGAGAGAAAAGCAAATATGGAGATGTTCCAGAGATAGAAAAGCAAGGCTGGAGATGTCAGACAGAGAAAGAAATGCAAGGCTGGAGATATTACAGAGAGAGAATGAAAAGCAAGGCAGGAGATATTACACAAGGCTGGAGATGTTATAGAGAGAGAGGAAAGCAAGGCTGGAGTTATTACAGAGAGAGAGGAAAGCAAGGTTGGAGATGTTATAGAGAGAGAAAAGCAAGGCTGGAGCTGTTAGAGAGAGAGAAGCGCAAGGCTGGAGATGTGACAGGGAGAAAGGAAAGCAAGGCAGGAGATGTCACAGAGAGGAAAGCAAGGCTGGAGATGTTACAGAGAGAAGGAGAGCAAGACTGGAGATGTCAGAGAGATAGGAAAGCAAGGCT
>NW_025129606.1:0-1126 GCF_004010195.1 Chiloscyllium plagiosum | reverse complement strand
CCCTCGATTAGATTCCAGTGTGTCCCTCACTCTCGGGTATCTCATATGCTGTATATAAACCACCCTGAACCGCTCGATTTGATGTCAGTCTCTCCCTCACTCTTGGGTATCTCATATGCTGTGTATAAACCAGCCGAACCCTTCGGTTAGATTCCAGTCTCTCCCTCGCTCCTGGGTATCTCATATGCTGTATGTAAACCACCCTGAACCCCTCGATTAGATTCCACTCTGTCCCTCACTCCTGGGTATCTCATATGCTGTATATAAACCACCCTGAACCCCTCTCTTAGATTTCAGCCTCTCCCTCACTCCTGGGTATCTCATATGCTGTATATAAACCACCCTGAACCCCTCGATTAGATTCCAGTTTGTCCCTCACTGTGGGGCATCTCATATGCTGTATGTAAACCACCCCGAACCCCTCGATTAGATTTCAGTCTCTCCCTCACTCCTTGGTATCTCATCTGCTGTATGTAAACCACCCTTAACCCCTCGATTAGATTCCAGTCTGTCCCTCACTGTTGGGCATCTCATATGCTGTATGTAAACCACCCCGCACCCCTCGATTAGATTTCAGTTTCTCCCTCACTCTTGGGTATCTCATATGCTGTACGTAACCCACCCAGAACCCCTCGATTAGATTCCAGTCTGTCCCTCACTCTTGGGTATCACAAAAGATTTATTCAAACCACCCCGAACCCCTCGGTTAGATTACAGTTTCTCCCTCGCTCCTGGTTATCTCATATGCTGTATATAAACCACCCTGAACCGCTCGATTTGATTTCAGTCTCTCCCTCACTCTTGGGTATCACATATGCTGTATGTAAACCACCCATAACCCCTCGATTAGATTCCAGTCTGTCCCTCACTCTTGGGTATCTCATATGCTGTATGTAAACCACCCATAACCCCTCGATTAGATTCCAGTCTGTCCCTCACTCTGGGCTATCTCTTATGCTGTATCTAAACCTCCCTGAACCCCTCGGTTAGATTACAGTCTCTCCCTCGCTCCTGGTTATCTCATATGCTGTATATAAACCACCCTGAACCACTCGATTTAATTCCAGTCTGTCCCTTACTCTTGGGTGTCTCCTATGCTGTATATAAACCACCCCGAACCCCTCAA
>NW_025129605.1:0-1126 GCF_004010195.1 Chiloscyllium plagiosum | reverse complement strand
TAACTCTTATGATCCAAATATCTCAAATGTTAACTTAAGGCAAATTAAATCCATAGTTCTGCTGGGTTGTCTGTTACCTTTTCATTGTTTTGGAAAATAGTTTTCCTTTCCCTGTCTGAGCCATTTATCTTGAAAGATGACACATGATAAGTTATTACTCTGGAACAACTTTTTTAGGTGGCCCTCATTAGCTAAGGTCTGTCTCATGCTGTGCGGTTTATTAGACATTGTGTGATCTCCTGCAATTCTTCTCTCTGTCCCTAAGATGTAAAGTTTTTAATTTCTGAGATTAGAGGCAATCAGGACTTCACATGACCATATTATGAGTTCTCATGCAGCCTTGTCGACAGGAAGACATAACTTTGTAGGATAAGAGTTTACTTCACCAAATCCTGTTTCTGTGGACCTGACTTGAAGTTCGATTAAGCTGTGAATTTCCAGCAATATTCCTCATTGGTTTATTCATCAAATTAATTGCTCTATCTCTCAAACAGATTTGCACTTTGAGCCTCTGTCTTTTCAAAACCCATGAGGATTAGTTCTGGAAAAAAGTAACAGACTTTGCCTATTCACAACAACAAAAAGCAACATCACAAAGAAAAGGTGAAACCTAATGCAAATAACTCTTTTACACAAATAGCGAACTCGATTTATTTTCATATCTATGGTTGTTTTATAAAGGCACGACAAAGGTCTTGTTTTACAAAATGCAGTTTCTGAGTTAAAACAGGACTTCAGAACATCGTGTATCTTTGTTCATCTCTATAAACCAATCAGGTTTTCACGTTGCAGTTTATAATCTCAACAGAACCAATCAAGTCAATTGTTACTTGGTAACCCACTGCCAGCCAACTCTTTTCTTTAAAAATAGCAATTTGGGCTTGAGCCGATCCCAACTTGATATAGAAATATTAACTTGCAGGCTTTCTGAATAATAATTTCTCACTGATGAGTAACGATGTATAGCCAATTAGTTCCATAACCAACTTTGAAGGTGGTGGTGCTAGAATGCGAGAGGCTGTAGATAGTTTTTTTTTTAATTTCAAAAATATACTTTATTCATATATATTTAATCTATACAATTGGACATGTAATCATTCTGTAAACATTCCATTTCTTTGCGTGT
>NW_025129604.1:0-1126 GCF_004010195.1 Chiloscyllium plagiosum | reverse complement strand
GGGGGGCAGATGTTCGCACGTAAAGGGATGGCTGGAAAATGGGAATGCCTTCAGAAATGAGACAGTACATTTCTGTTAGGATGAAAGGAAAGGCTGGTAGGTGTAGGGAATACTGGATGACTAAAGGAATTGAGGGGTGGTGAAGAAAAAAAAGGAAACATATGTCAAGTATAAACAAGATAGATCAAGTGAATCCTTAGAGTATAAAGGCAATAGGAGTTTACTTGAAAGGGAAATCAGGAGGGCAAAAGAGGACATGAGATAACTTTCGCAAATAAAGTTAAGGAGAATCCAAAGGGTTTTTACAAATAAAAGGGTAACCAGGGAGAGAATTGGGCTCCTCAAAGATCAGCAAGGCAGCTTTTGTGTGGATCCGCAGGAGACGAGGGAGATACTAAACGAATATTTTGCATCAGTGTTTACTGTGGAAGAAGACATGGAAGATATAGACTGTAGGGAAATAGATGGAAACATCTTGGAAAATGTCCATATTACAGAGGAGGAAGTGCTGGATGTCTTAAAACGCATAAAAGTAGATAAATCCCCAGGACCTGATCAGGTGTACGATTAAATTCCGTGGGAAGCGAGGGAAGTGATTGCTAGGTCCCTTGCTGAGATATTTGTATTATTGATAGTCACAGGTGAAGTGCTGGAAGACTAGAGGTTGGCAAATATGGTGTTATTATTTAAGAAAGGTGGTAAGGACAAGCCAGAAAACTATAGACAAGTGAGCCTGACTATGGTGGTGGGCAGGTTGTCAGAGGGAATCCTGAGGGACAGGATGTACATGGCAAGGACTGATTAGGGATAGTCAACAAGGCTTTGTGTGCAGGAAATCATGTCTCATGAACTGCACTGAGTTTCTTGAATAAGTAACAAAGAGGATTAATGAGGGCAGAACAGAAGACGTGATGTATATGGACTTTAGTAAGACGTTGGACAAGGTTACCCATGGGAGACTGGTTAGTAAGGTTAGATCTCATGGAATACAGGGAGAACTAGCCATTTGGATACAAAACTGGCTTGAAGGTAAAAGACAGAGGGTGGTGGTGTTGTGTGACCTATGGAGTGCCACAAGGATCGGTGCTGGGTTCACTACTTTTCGTCATCTATATAAATGATTTGG
>NW_025129603.1:0-1126 GCF_004010195.1 Chiloscyllium plagiosum | reverse complement strand
GGCCAATAATATAAAGGAGGATAGTAAACGTTATTTTAGGTATGTGAAAGGCAACAAAATGGTTAAGACTAAAATTTAAGACAGAAACAGGGGGATATATTACGGGGAACAAAGAAATGGCAGAAGAATTGAATTGGTTCTTCAGATCTGTGTTCAATGGGGAACACACAAGCAATCTCCCTGAGGTAACAGTAGCTGAAAGACCTGAACTTAAGGAAATTTATATTTGCAAGGAATTGTGTTGGAGAGACTGTTAGGTCTGAAGGTTGATAAGTCCCCGGGGCCTGATGGTCTACCACAAGCAATCTCCCTGAGGTAACAGTAGCTGAAAGACCTGAACTTAAGGAAATTTATATTTGCAAGGAATTGGTGTTGGAGAGACTGTTAGGTCTGAAGGTTGATAAGTCCCCGGGGCCTGATGGTCTACACACCAGGGTACTGAAGGAGGTGGCTCGAGAAATCGTAGATGCGTTGGTGATTTAGTTCACAGTTCGATAGATTCGGGATCAGTTCCTGCAGATTGGAGGGTGGCTCATGTTATACCACTTTATAAAAAAAGGTGGGAGAGAGAAAGTAGGAAATTATAGACCAGTTAGTCTGACCTCAGTGGTGAGAAAGATGCTGGAGTCTATTATAAAAGATGAAATTACGACACATCTGGATAGTAGTAACAGAATAGGTCAGAGACAGCATGGATTTGTGAAGGGAAAGTCATGCTTGACGAATCTTCTGGAATTGTTTGAGGATGTAACTCTGAAGATGGACGAGGGAGATCCAGTAGATGAGGTGTACCTGGACCTTCAGAAAGCTTTTGATAAAGTCCCACATAAGAGGTTAGTGAGCCAATTTAGGGCGCATGGTATTGGGGGCAAAGTACTAACTTGGATGGAAAGTTGTTTGCCTGATAGGAAACAAAGAGTAGTGATAAACGGCTACTTTTTGGAATGACAGGCACTGACCAGTGGGGTACAGCAGGGATCAGTACTGGGACCGCAGATTTTTACAATATATGATAATGATATAGAAGATGGTATTAGTAATAACATGAGCAAATTTGCTGATGTTACTAAGCTGGGTGTCAGGGTGAAATGTCATGAGGATGTTAGGAGATTACAGGTTGACCTCG
>NW_025129602.1:0-1126 GCF_004010195.1 Chiloscyllium plagiosum | reverse complement strand
ACCCACAGTCACTGACACCAATCTCCCTCTGTCTGATATAAGCCAGCCACACAGGCACTGACACCAATCTCTGCCTGTCTGATATAAACCAGCCCCACAGACACTCATACCAATCTCTGCCTGTCTGATATAAACCGACTCACAGCCACTGACACCAATCTTCCCTTGTCTGATATAAACCAGCCCCACAGTCACTGACACGAATCTCTGCCTGACTGATATAACCAGACCCACAGACACTGACACCAATTTCCCCTTCTCTGATATAAAACAGCCCCACAGACACTGACACCAATCTCCCCCTGTCTGATATAAACCAGACCCAGAGTCACTGATACCATCTCCCCCTGTTTGATATATACCAGCCCCACAGTCACTGATATCAATCTCCCCCTGTCTGATATAAACGCGCCCCACAGACAGTGACGCCAATCTTCCCCTGTCTGATATAAACCAGCCCCAAAGTCCCTGACACAAATCTCTGACTGTCTGATATAAACGACCTCCACAGACAATGACACCAATCTTCCCTTATCTGATTTAACCCAGCCCCAAAGACACTGACACGAATCTCCCCTTGTCTGATGTAAACCAGCCCCACAGACACTCACACCAATCTCTGCCTGTCTGATATAAACCAACTCACAGCCACTGACACCAATCATCCCTTGTCTGATATAAACCAGCCACACAGACACTGACACCAATCTCTGCCTGTCAGATATAACCCAGTCCACAGACCCTGACACCAATCTCCCCCTGTGTGATATAAACCAGCCCCACAGTCACTGACACCAATCTCTGCCTGTCTGATATAACCAGACCCACAGACACTGACACCAATTTCCCCTTGTCGGATATAAAACAGCCCCACAGACACTGACACCAATCTCCCCCTGTCTGATATAAACCAGACCCAGAGTCACTGACACCCATCTCCCCCTGTTTGATATAAACCAGCCTCACAGTCACTGACACAATCTACCCTTGTCTGATATAAACCAGCCCCACAGCCACTGACACCAATCACACCCTGTTTGATATAAACCAGCCCCAAAGTCACTGACACCAATCGCCCCCTGTCTGATATAACCCAGACCCACAGTCACTGACACCAATCTCCCCC
>NW_025129601.1:0-1126 GCF_004010195.1 Chiloscyllium plagiosum | reverse complement strand
CCCTCTGTATTATCCCCACTGTTTCAGCCCCTCAGTTTCTCGCCCTCTGATTCAGCACCTCTGTTTCTCGACCCCTGTATCAGCCCCTCTATATCTAGCCCTCTGTTCCTCACCCTCTGTTTCTCGCCTTCTGATTGTCGCACTCTGTTTCTCACTCTCTGTTTCTCACCCGCTGTTTCAGCCCTGTGTTTCAGCCCCTCTCTTTCAGCCCCTCTGTTTCAGCCCCTCTGTTTCCCGCCCTCTGTTTCAGCCACTCTGAACTCACCCTCTGTTTCTCGCCTTGTGTATCCCGCCCTCTGTTTCAGCCCGTCAGTGTCAACCCCATCTCTTTCTTACCCTCTGTTTCAGCCCCTCTGTTTCAGCCCCACTGTTTCAGACCCTGTGTTTCAACCCCTCTGATTCTCGCCCTCTGTTTCAGCCCCTCTGTTTCAGCCCCACTGTTTCAGTCCCTCTGTTTCTCGCCCTCTGTTTCTCGCCCTCTGTTTCTGCCACTTTGTTTCTCGCCCTCTGTTTTTCGCCTTGTGTCTCTCGCCCCCTGTTTCAGCCCGTCTGTTTCACCCCATCTGTTTCTAACCCACAGTTTCAGCGCCTCTGTTTCAGCCCTACTGTTTGAGACCCTCTGTTTCTCGCCCTCTGTTTCTCACCTTCTGTTTCTCGCCCTCTGTTTCTCGCTCTCTGTTTCAGCCCCTCTGTTTCAGCCCCTCTGTTTCTCGCCCTCTGTTTCAGACCCTCTGTTTCTCGCTCTCTGTTTCAGCCCCTGTGTTTAAGCCCCTCTGTTTCAGTTCCTCTGTTTCAGCCCCACTGTTTCAGCCCCTCTGTTTCTCGCCCTCTGTTTCAGCCAATCTGTTTCTCGCCCTCTGTTTCTCGCCTTGTGTATTTCGTGCTCTGTTTCAGCCCATCAGTTTCACCCCATCTGTTTCTTACCCTATGTTTCAGCCCCTCTGTTTCCGCCCCACTGTTTCAGACCCTCTGTTTCAGCCTCTCTGATTCTCACCCTCGGTTTCAGCCCCTCTGTATCTCACCCTCTGTTTCTCACCTTCTGTTTCTCGCCCTCTGTTTCAGCCCCTCTGTTTCTCGCTCTCTGTTTTTCACTCTCTGTTTCAGCCCCTCTGTTTCTCGCCCTCTG
>NW_025129600.1:0-1126 GCF_004010195.1 Chiloscyllium plagiosum | reverse complement strand
CATGCAGAGGGTGGTACGTGCATGGAATGAGCTTCCTGAGGAAGTGGTGGAGGCTGGTATAATTGCAACATTTAAGAGGCATTTGGATGGGTATATGAATAGAAAGGGTTTGGAGGGATATGGTTTGGGTGCTAGCAGGTGAGACTTGATTGGGTTGGGATATCTGGTTGGCATGGAGTTGGACTGAAGGGTCTGTTTCCATGCTGTACATCTCTATGACTCTATGACAGATTACACAAATCAAGCCATTATTCTCTGGATTTTACAAGGTTAAGGATTAGTCTGATTGGAGTTTTCAACAGTAACAGAAAAAGCCAGGATAGAGAGGAATAAACTATTTCCACAGATTGGGGATTCTAGATCAATGGGGCATAGTCTGAGAATGATAGCTAGACCATTCAGGAGAGATGTTAGGAAGAAGCAATTCTATAAACAAAGGGTGATAGATATTTGGACCTCTCTTCTACAAATGGCAACGGATGCTAAACGAGTTGTTAATTTTAAATCCGAGGGTGATTTTTTTAAATGCAAAGATATTAAGAGATGATGGGCCAAAGGCAGGTATATATGGGGTTAGACCTCAGATTAGGCATGATCTCATTGAATGGTAGAACAGGATCAAGGGACTTTTTGACCTACTCCTCCTGTGCTCTTATGTGCAATATTAATCCATGATTCTAGGAATTATTTGTGAACGATTTAGTCAGGTGGAATGGAGCCACTCCTTTGCTCCTGATGCTGATGATTCCATATAAATGTCTTTCTTTTCAATGATGCTATACCCATGGGACCTATACCCATATAAGATGCTGTTGCCACAGTAGAGCTGAACACTAACAAGGAGAGGTTAGAGGATTAGGACTCAGTCAGCAGCCTAGTAAATCCCATTCCAGACAATCAATAGTCAACAGAGTTAACAGCTTAGTCTGAAGATACAGGCTGGTTTTAGGACAAGGGCTTTCTAAGGACATGGGCCAATCTGAAGACATGGACAAACTGACAGCACAAATCACTCACAGAACGCGTCAGTGCAAGGTTTCACAGAGTCATCTATTCCCTGTCACCATCAGCTCCTTTTCCTCCTGACTATAAAAGTTGAAAAGTGTGGTGCTGGAAAAGCGCAGCA
>NW_025129599.1:0-1126 GCF_004010195.1 Chiloscyllium plagiosum | reverse complement strand
GTAGCCAGGAATGTGCAGGTTAGGTGAATTGGCAATAGTATCCAGGGATGTGCAGGTTTGGTGTTTTGACCATAGTATTCAGGGATGCAGGTTAGGTGAATTGGCCATAGTATCCAGGGGAGTGCAGGTGAGGTCAATTGGCCATAGTGCCCAGGGATGTGCAGGTATGGTGAATTGGCCATAGAATCCAGGTATGTGTGGTTTAGGTGAATTGGCCATAGTATCCCGGGATGTACAGGTTAGATGAATTGGCTATAGACTCCAGGGGTCTGCATGTTAGTTGAATTGGCCATAGTAACCAGGGACATGCAGGTTTGGTGAATTGGCCATAGTATCCAGGGATGTGCAGTTTAAGTGAATTGGCCATAGTATCCAGGGATGTGCAGGTTTGGTTAATTGGCCATAGAATCCAGGGATGTGGAGGTTAGATGCATTGGCCATAGTATCCAGGGATGTGCAGGTTTGGTGAATTGGCCATAGTATCCAGGTATGTGTGGTTTAGGTGAATTGGCCATTATATCCAAGGATGTGGAGGTCTGATAAATTGGCGATAGAATCCAGGGGTGTGCAGATTAGGTGAAATTGCCATAGTAACCAGGGATGTGCAGGTTTGGTGAATTGCCCATAGTATCCAGGGGTGTGCAGGGTAGATTAATTGGCCATCGTATCCAGGGATGTGCAGGTTTGGTGAATTGGCCATAATATCCAGGGGTGTGCAGGTGAGGGGAACTGGCCATAATATCCAGGGATGTGCAGGTGTGGTGAATTGGCCATAGTATCCAGGGATGTGCAGGTTTGGTGAATTGGCCATAGTATCCAGGTATGTGTGGTTTAGGTGAATTGGCCATTATATCCAGGGATGTGGAGGTCAGATGAATTGGCGATAGAATCCAGGGGTGTGCAGATTAGGTGAGATTGCCATAGTAACCAGGGATGTGCAGGTTTGGTGAATTGGCCATAGTATCCAGGAATGTCCAGGTACGGTGAATTGGCCATACTATCCAGAAATTTGCAGATTTCGTGAAGTGGACGCATTATCCAGGGATGTGCAGATTTGGTGAATCGGCCGTAGTATCCAGGGATGTGCAGGTTAGGTGAATTGGCCATAGTATCCAGGGGTGTGCAG
>NW_025129598.1:0-1126 GCF_004010195.1 Chiloscyllium plagiosum | reverse complement strand
TATTCAGTTGTTCTCAAATTACATCAGGAGTCATGAATCAGCGATTATAAAATTACTTCAGGAAACAGAATTCAATGGTTATAAAATTCCATCAGGAGTCTGGATTCAGCGGATATAAAATTACTTCAGGAATCAGGATTCAATGATTGTAAATTTACTTCAGGAATCAGGACTCAGTTGTTATAAAATTACATCAGGAGTCAACATTCAAGTGGTTATAAAATTACAACTGGAGTCTGGTTTCAGCGATTATAAAATTACATCAGGAATCAGGATTCAGTAGTTATACAATTACATCAGGAGTCAGGATTCTGTGGTTATACAATTCCATCAGGAGTCAGGATTCAGTGGTTATTAAATTACATCAGGACTGTGGATTCAAGTGGTTATAAAATTACATCAGGAGTCTGGATTCAGTGATTATAAATTTACTTCAGGAATCAGGATTCAGTAGTTTTAAAATTACATCAGGAGTCAGCATTCAAGTGGTTATAAAATTACATCAGGAGTCTGGATTCAGCAATTATAAAATTACATCAGGAGTCAGGATTTAAGTGGTTATAAAATTACATCAGAAATCAAGATTCAGATGTTATAAAATTACATCAGGAATCTGGATTCAGCTGTTATAAAATTACATCAGGTGTCAGGATTCAGCCATTATAAAATTACATCAGGAATCAGTATTCAGTTGTTCTCAAATTACATCAGGTGTCAGGAATCAGCGATTATAAAATTACTTCAGGAAACAGAATTCAATGGTTATAAAATTACATCAGGCGTCTGGATTCAGCAGATATAAAATTACTTCAGGAATCAGGATTCAATGATTGTAAATTTACTTCAGGAATCAGGATTCAGTTGTTATAAAATTACATCAGGAGTCAACATTCAAGTGGTTATAAAATTACAACTGGAGTCTGGTTTCAGCGATTATAAAATTACATCAGGAATCAGGATTCAGTAGTTATACAATTGCATCAGGAGTCAGGATTCTGTGGTTATACAATTCCATCAGGAGTCAGGATTCAGTGGTTATAAAATTACATGAGGACTGTGGATTCAAGTGGTTATAAAATTACATCAGGAGTCTGGATTCAGTGATTATAAATTTACATCAGGAATC
>NW_025129597.1:0-1126 GCF_004010195.1 Chiloscyllium plagiosum | reverse complement strand
TAAGAAAACTAGTCGACCAAGCTGTGTTTTTTTTAATTTTTTTTTGTTAAAATGCTTTGGACTGAATTCTGGATAAGTTTACTGACGTTAAATGACTTAATTTGTGCTCTTTGATGAATTGCAGTTCTGGAAACATTATCAGTGCAAACAGTGAGGGAAATGGGAATGCAGGTTCTCCTGCATCAAGTGAAGTAATTGCAAAGTAATTTTAGTTGCATGAATGACTAAGGCGTTATTTCAGAATATGACAAACCATGCGTAAATAACAGGTGAGCTGCTAGTTTGTGCAATGTCATACAACGATAAACGGTAACAACTCGGAGGCAATGATTTGATCAGCTCTCAAAGAGGAACTTGCATTTGTTCACTCCGAAACTCTTTTACTCTGTGATACTGCAAAACCTCTCCTTATGAAAATTGTAGATTCCTTTTGAAGACCTCAGTGGAAGTTGCCTCCACCACTACACTATTAGCCAGAACTTTCCAGTTTCCTAGCTATGCTGTTTTTTAAATAAACTAATCCTTGTAACAGTTGTTCTATTTTGTTGATCATCTTAAATCAGTGTCCTTTTCTTCTCAAGCCTTTTTTAAAATAGAATCCGTACAGTATGGAAGCAGGCCACGTGGCCCAACAAGTCCACACCAACTCTCCAAAGAGTAACCAATCCAGATGCATTTTCCTACCCTTTTACTCTACTCTATCTAAATTCCTCATGATTTTGAACACTTGTAAAATGTCTTCTTCATCTCCTGTCCTCCATAACGAGCAGCCGAGCTTCTTCAAACTATCCACATAGTTGTCCAATTGTTCATCTCTGGGACCATTTTTGTGTACCTTTTGTTCACCTTCTCAAATCCCTTCCTGAAGCGTGCTGCATAAATACCAGACATGAGGGAAAAGCAGGACGCTTTCTAATTATTTGCCATAATTTCCTTATTTTGCATGCCACGGTCCTATTTATAATGTTCAGAATCCTAATGATATCTTCAATCTGCACGGCTACCTTCATAATTTGTGTGCATACACACAATATGTATAAAATGCATTAAATATTAAATTGGGATCATTTAATGAAGCATTGATCATTGTATCGAAAGGTTTTAGCTTGTGTATAATATGAACAAG
>NW_025129596.1:0-1126 GCF_004010195.1 Chiloscyllium plagiosum | reverse complement strand
CTGAGACTTTGCAGTTCAAAGCTCAGAATCAGTCCACCAACTGATTCAGATTTAGTCAAGCAACCAGGACAGGCAACAGATAGGGTATGTAAAAACCACGAAGTTGTCCACCAGCTCCCAGATTATGCAGGGACAATATATTGCCTGGCAATGCATTTATAAATTATTAGCTTTAATATTTCATTTTTCCATTTCATGCTGGCCATCAGTTATTAATCTACGAAATATTTCTTCAATTTAAGTGCTCAAATAAAGCGTTACTTATCAAGCAGCGAACTTACAGCTTTACCTGTGATGTCCCTTTTTTACACTATCAGATCCCTTACTCTCCTCCTGTGGTGACTGTTCTCTCCCTCTCTCTGGTCTCCCATAATTGAGTAGGTCTGAATAACTAGAATCGACATGTTTTCTTTCAAATTTTCCGCTCAGTCTGTGTCCTGTCTGCTGGTTTCTGTAACATTTATGCCCCAAATTCTTAAAGACCCAACTTTGATGTCAAAGAACAGATGTATTTACCAATGACAGATAAACAGGAAATGATGACCTCCAACATCTTCTGCTAAACGGCAGTGGGACCCAAATTCAACTAAACTGATGTCTAATGTAAGACGGAATGAAAAGCAGAAACATTTCTTTCACCCAGATATTGCAGCGTTCTGGAACTCACTGTTTGAATGTGCTGCAGAGGCACAATATCTCCTAACACTGAAGAACTACTCAACTGCGTAGTTGCGATTGCAAGTCACATGAAATCCGTATCATGTGCTGGAAAAAAATTTTCCCAGTGTCGTGGTATCCATCACATTGGATGATTGAGTTCTACTGATTCATCACCCCTTTAACAGAAGTAATTTGCTATATTACCTGATTTAAATTTGCTAACCTTATCGTGAAACTGTGTCCTCACATTCTGAACCGGCCCTCAAGAGGAAACATTGTTTTCTGGTCAATGTTGTCAATGGTGTTTAACATCTCAGATCGCATGGTTCACTTGGACCAAGAGTTAGAAACAATAAGGAATTTACAAGAGCTAGGATGTGTCAGTGATGGCTGTGATAGGCAGAGTGAAAACCCGCAGATACGGTTAGGTAGATGGGTTAAATAGCAGTAATAGGAGGGGAAGGCA
>NW_025129595.1:0-1126 GCF_004010195.1 Chiloscyllium plagiosum | reverse complement strand
AGTGTCCCCCTTTCCCTGACCCTGTGATGGGGGGGGGGACAGTATAAAGGGACCGTCCCCCTTTCCCTGACCCTGCGATGTGGGAGGACAGTATAAAGGGAGCTTCCCCCTTTCCCTGACCTTGCGATGTGGGGGGACAGTATAAAGGGAGCGTCCCCCTTTCCCTGACCCTGCGATGGTGGGGGGGACAGTATAAAGGGAGCGTCCCCCTTTCTCTGGCCCTGTGATGGGGTCAGTATAAAGGGAGCGTCCCCCTTGCCCTGACCCTGCGATGTGGGGGGACAGTATAAAGGGAGCGTCCCCCTTTCCCTGACCCTGCGATGTGGGGGGACAGTATAAAGGGAGTGTCCCCCTTTCCCTGACCCTGCGATGTGGGGGGACAGTATAAAGGGAGTGTCCCCCTTTCCCTGACCCTGCGATGGGGACAGTATAAAGGGAGCGTCCCCCTTTCCCTGACCCTGCGATCGGGACAGTATAAAGGGAGCGTCCCCCTTTCCCTGACCCTGTGATGGGGACAGTATAAAGGGAGTGTCCCCCTTTCCCTGACCTGCGATGTGGGGGGACAGTATAAAGGGAGCGTCCCCCTTTCCCTGACCCTGCGATGTGGGGGGACAGTATAAAGGGAGCGTCACCCTTTCCCTGACCCTGCGATGGGGACAGTATAAAGGGAGCGTCCCCCTTGCCCTGACCCTGCGATGGGGACAGTATAATGGGAATGTCCCCCTTTCCCTGACCCTGCGATGGGGACAGTATAAAGGGAGCGTCCCCCTTTCCCTGACCCTGTGACGGGGACAGTATAAAGGGAGCGTCCCCCTTTCCCTGACCCTATGACGGGGACAATATAAAGGGAGCGTCCCCCTTTCCCTGACCCTATGACGGGGACAGTATAAAGGGAGCGTCCCCCTTTCCCTGACCCTGCGATGTGGGGGGACAGTATAAAGGGAGTGTCCCCCTTTCCCTGACCCTGCGATGTGGGGGACAGTGTAAAGGGAGTGTCCCCCTTTCCCTGACCCTGCGATGTGGGGGGACAGTATAAAGGGAGTGTCCCCCTTTCCCTGACCCTGCGATGTGGGTGGACAGTATAAAGGGAGCGACCCCCTTTCCCTGACCCTGCGATGTGGGGGGA
>NW_025129594.1:0-1126 GCF_004010195.1 Chiloscyllium plagiosum | reverse complement strand
CCACCGTTAGGATACATGGAGACTGACATCAATAACAATAACTGAACGAACAGTTCTTATTAACTCCTTTCACGACAACATTTATACCTCACCATACTACTTTGTCTCGGTGGGATGTTGACATCCCTGACTATTGGGCTAGTGACAAAACTCCAATCGCAAACTTAGAGGTGAAAGAGAGAGATAATGCTTTCTCTTCATGAGCCGAATTATTCTACTGTGTTTTGGCAGAGTAGGAAGTGCAGGGCTCCCAAGGCCGTCTGCGGCAGTTCACCAGTCTGCTTCATCTTTTTTAAAATTGATACGTAACTTCAAAATTGATCTTGCTATCATTTAAATGCTGGAATTGGCATCGGCCTTTCTTGAGAGGTTGCTAATGTGGCGTAGGCGTTGTAGGCATGGTCTGTTCCTTGTGGGCATTGTGGCCCCGTCCTGCTCCTGTGGAGAGCTGGTCTGTTTCGGTGGAGCTTTTGTCAAACTCTCACAAAACAAATATTTGTCGTTTTACCTTTGGCCACTTATTTCTGCAGTCTCAGCAGTGTTGAAAGGCAGTAAATCTCTCCCAGCTGCTTTACTCTCTCTCTCTCTCTCTCTCTGTGATTTATCTCTGAATTGTCTTTTGATGTTCTTTCCTCCTGGATTGGAAAACTGCATGTGAGAGAATCTATTTTCTGAATTTGCTTTATGACAAAAGTGTTTTTATGGCATATTGCCATGTTAGAGCAGTTGCTGTTCAGTAGTTAAACAACATTTTATTCTGTTAAGTTTCCCAATGGAATAAAGTTATTCCATGTTCCTCTTAACTTTGTCTTATTTGATCCACAATGTTAGAATACATTGTGTTTTGCTTCATGCGGAATACTTTGACCTAGCAAATTGTATTTGAAACAGAGCACTTCACATTTGCCTTTAAACTAAGAAAATGTTCGTGTCGAGGTTGCCTCCTCCATGTATTTTGGCGAGGCCCGCCTGGTTCATAACAATACGGATAGGTTTTCACGTTTTAATTGGATCCTCGGACCAGCATAGTCTTGAGACTGGGCTTGGTGTGGTTTGGAGACTCAATTGGATGACGCCTTGAGACTAGGCCTTGTGCTGACTGGAAAAGGGGTCCGGTGCGGTCTGG
>NW_025129593.1:855-1126 GCF_004010195.1 Chiloscyllium plagiosum | reverse complement strand
GATCACTGCCACAGCTGTGGACCCACTGATCACCGCCGCAGCTGATGAGCCATTGATCACCGCCACAGCTGATGAGCCACTGGTCACTGCCACAGCTGTCGATCCACTGATCACTGCCATAGCTGTGGACCCACTGATGACTGCCTCAGCTGTTGACCCACTGATCACTGCCACAACTGTGGACCTACTGTTAACTGCCACAGCTGTGGACCAACTGATCACCGCCATGGCTGATGTCCCACTGATAACTGCCACAGCTGTGGACCCACTG
>NW_025129593.1:0-843 GCF_004010195.1 Chiloscyllium plagiosum | reverse complement strand
GCTGTTGACCCACTGATCACTGCCACAACTGTGGACCTACTGTTAACTGCCACAACTGTGGACCCACTGATCACTGCCACAGCTGTGGACCCACTGATCACTGACACAGCTATGGACCCTCTAATCACTGCCACAGCTGTGGACCCACTGATCACTGCCACAGCTGAGGACCCACTGATCACTGCCACAGCTGTGGACCCACTGATCACTGACACAGCTGTGGACCCATTGATCACTGACACAGCTGTGGACCAACTGATCACTGCCACAGCTGCGGCCCCATTGATCACTGACACAGCTGTGGACCCTCTGATCACTGCCAAAGCGGTGGACCCACTGATCACTGCCACAGCTGATGACCCACTGATCACCCCCACAGCTGTCGACCCACTGACCACTGCCACAGCTGTGCACCCTCTGATCACTGACACAGCTGTGGACCCACTGATCACTGACACAGCTGTGGTCCCACTGATCACTGACACAGCTGTGGACCCACTGATCACCCCCACAGCTGAGGACCCACTGACCACTGCCACAGCTGTGCACCCTCTGATCACTGACACAGCTGTGGACCCACTGATCACTGCCACAGCTGTGCACCCTCTGATCACTGACACAGCTGATGAACCAATGATCACTGCCACAGCTGATGACCCACTGATAACTGCCACAGCTGTGGACCCACTGATCACTGCCATGTGGACCCACTGATCGCTGCCACAGCTGACGGCCCATTGGTAACTGCCACAGCTGTGGACCCACTGATCACTGGCACAGCTGTGGACCCACTGATCACCGCCACTGGTGATGACCCACTGATCACCGCCACAGCTGATGACA
>NW_025129592.1:0-1126 GCF_004010195.1 Chiloscyllium plagiosum | reverse complement strand
TCCTCCAGCAGCAGGTTGTTAAAGTGCCAGTATGTGGAGCCGAGCCTGGCGCCGAACGGAAGGAGTTCCGCCCACACCAGGTGATGGTCCGTGCACGACACCTGCTGCGTGGAGGCCTTCGGAAAACAGGAGGCGTACGCCCACGAAACGTACAGGTGTTCGATTCTGGACGCTCCGACCCCAGGCCTCACGAAGGTGAAGGCAATGGAGTCGGGATGGAGATTCCGCCAGACGTCCACCAGGTCGAAGGACTTGACCAAATCCCCCAACCTCCTCCCCCACGCCCAGCCAGAGCGGGCACCGCCGTGGTCCCTTACCTCAAGGACGCAGTTAAAATCTCCCCCGAGGATGACGCATTGGTTCTCGTCGATGGAGGCGAGGTGAGCGGACACTTCTTTGAAGAAGCTCACTTGCCTCGGCCCAGCCAGGGGAGCGTAGACGTTCACCAAGTGAAGCACCGCGCTCCCCACCAGCCGAACCGTCAGGTGAAGCAAGCGGCCTGGCAGGGGCTCCCTGACCCCCAAGATCTCCGGCTGAAAATACGGGGCCAACAGGATAGCCACCCCGCCAGATCTGCGGGTGAGGTGACTCATGTAGACGACCCCCCCCCCCCCAGGAGGCAAGTGGCTTCGTCTCCCGGGGTAGTGTGGGTTTCTTGCAGGAAGCACACCGCATACTCCCGTCCCGGAGGACCGAGAGGATCTGGAATCTGCTCTGTGACTCCCTGCTGCCGTTGATGTTGAAGCTGGCTATAGTTGTCTCCATGTCAGAAGCATTGTGCAACCACCACCAGTACAGTTAAAAACCGATATATACATTTACTGGGAGGACGGGGGAGGGGCACAGAAGTCCCTCGACCTCACCGGGAGTGCCCCCAGGAAGTTCCTGACTCGCCTTCGCTCATTTACGTGGAGCCCAGGTGCCTGGCGAGCAGCGTGGGCCAACCAGTAAACTCTTTCGAAGGAGCTCCAGCGGTCAAGCGCCAGTTGGGCTCTATCCCGACGACTCAGAGTTTCCTCGACAAATTCCCAGAGTTCCTCAAGGGGGATGAGGGGGAGATCGGTGGGATTTGAAAATGTCACTGCAGATAGAGTCCGCGTCGTCGCCGGTGTCCGCCACCGATCCC
>NW_025129591.1:0-1126 GCF_004010195.1 Chiloscyllium plagiosum | reverse complement strand
AAAATAGTATGAAATTTCCCGAGATTACAAAGATTAAAGTTATGGATTTTCTTCTGTTTTCCATCTGTGGGACCTTGGTACTCTCTTTATTGTTCTGACTTCTCAGTCTTCTGCGAGCTTTGCTGGTCGCAACAATGTGGCTGACAGTGAAAACATTCAGTGACACAATCAAAATAAAGGGTACAAATGGGGTGAGAATGTGGTGCAAAAACACAATTGTTCCCCAAAACTGTGATTGCAAAGTCTACATTGTTGCCTCACGAAACCAGGGTGCATTATCAAGCCAATATTGATTGGTGAATATGAAATTTCAGACAGTATTCTTTAAACAACTCAGCACAATCACTGCTCCGAGATTAATAGCCACTGTTTTCTGCCAGCAGTACTTAGTTGTCAGTTTCTGGCAACAAGTAGCTACGAATCGATCCATGGTAAATTCAGCAGTGAACTAGACAGAACAATCTGTGACTGCATAAAGAAGCATAGCATGGATATTGCACAAAGGGGTCGAATACACAGAAACAAACTGTTCCTCGGAAACAATGGGAACCTATCTCAATAGGATCAGCACGAAAATCGTCAGTATGTTCACTGCAAGGAAGATAATTAATAGGAAATTACACATAAGTCTGCGAGAGAAAAAAAATATCAATATGACTCTCATTGAGTTTTGCAAGTGCATTACTGCATTTAGAAATTAACTAAACTTATTGTTTGATCAGGATTCTGCACTGGAAGCAAACACTTGTATGTGTTATTTAAGAGGAAATAATGCATGGCAGAAAATAAATTCTAAAGTAAATGGTTTACTTCACAGCTTGATGCTTCAATAATTCAAAATTTAAAATACGTTAAAATACTAAGGACCACAACAGTATAGTCGCCGTTGTCAGAAAAAGAATTAAAAAAAAACAAGCTATGGGATCTTCAGATCAATTTATTTCATTTGTAATCGTCCAAAAATTGTAGATTTTGTACGGCAAGTCACCATAACAGCTTGATCATGCTCGAGACCGAGTGACTTATTCTGTGGATAGCTTGCCTGTTTTGAACCATAGGACCATCCTGAAATTTCGAAGAAAAATAAAACAGACAACGATTTTTTTTCCCTCAAGGATACACGGTG
>NW_025129590.1:0-1126 GCF_004010195.1 Chiloscyllium plagiosum | reverse complement strand
TATCGAATGAGTTGGATATGCCGGTTTTGGACTGGTGTATGCAAATTTGAAAATCACACATCACCAGGTTACACTCCAACAGGCTTAATTGGATGTACTAGCTTTCCGACCGCTGCTCATTCATCAGGTGATTGTGGAGTATACAGTTGTAAGACACAGAATTTATAGCACAAGTTACAGTGTGATGTAACTCAAATTATACATTGAAAAATACCTTGATTGTTTGCTAACTCTCCGATCTGTTAGAATGACCATGTTAGCTTCACTTCTTTCATATGAAAAGTGCAAAACGTTTTATTTTAATGTTTCATTCTCAGGTGAAATTTAACAACTGGTGTCTGCCCCCGTGTACTGCTGTCTGTTCCATAATGTTTAGTCTGATTCTAGTTTATAAAAATGAGTTACCAGAGACTTATATGGATTCATCCAGTTTTTGAGCAAAGTGCACTGTAACTCTGCAAACACAAATTTACCCCACAAAAAGCATATGTGTGTGTGTGTGCGTGTACGCGCGTTTGTGTGTGTGTGTGTGTGTGTGTAGGAGGGTCTCTGTTTGTAGATAGGGCAATGGGATCACCTGTACTGTGACATAAACCCAAGGAGCTGGCTGAGGCCATTCCCATGGGTACCGAATTTAGCTATCAGCCTCTGTGTGGGCACTTTTAGCTGCTGCCTGTTCCGAAGCCCGCCTTGGAGGATTGTCACCGAGGTCGAATGTCCTGGACCACTGAAGTGCTCTCCAACTGGGAAGGGGCACACCAGTCTGTTGATTGATGTGCAGTGCCCATTCCGTTGCTGTAGCCTCTGCTCGGCTTCACCAATGACCATGCCTTAAAGCCATCCTTGCCTGCAGCATGTTTTTTTTAGATTAGCGTCAGTCTAAACATTATGTCACGGACGCAGCACACAGCGACTAACACTGTCAATAATTTATCTGTGATGACACTAATTGATAAAGTTCACCTGAGAATGTGACTGTTAAAAGAAAGTATTTCGATTTACATAAGAAAGAAGTGATCATAACATAGTCATTCTAACAGATGGAAGACTTAACAAACGATCAAGGTATTTTTCAAAGTATAATTTCAGTGAAATTACACTGTAACCTTTTCCTATAAATTCTGTA
>NW_025129589.1:0-1126 GCF_004010195.1 Chiloscyllium plagiosum | reverse complement strand
TAACGTACGAACCATTCGGAATAATGTAGACAAGTTGGTACCATACAAACCAATGTAAATAAAGCTTCCGATGAATTTAAACTAATTAAAGAACGTAGGGGCTCAGGAACTTTATTAAAGTATCCAGACCAAGTAATAGGATAAAGAGTATGGAAAGGATCAGGAATCGAACTTGAGGCACCGCAGAGTGGAATGGTAGATCAGTGGGTAGCACTGCTGTCTCACAGCTCCAGAGACACAGACTCAATTCCAACTGACTGTCTGTGTGGAGTTTACACATTCTCCCCATGTCTACTTGGGTTTCCTCCCATTGTCACAAAGATGTGTAGGTTAGGAGGATTATCCATGGGAATTGCAGGGTGGGTGGAATGCTATTTGAAGGGTCAGTCTTGGCTGAATGGCCTGCCTCCACACTATAGGGATTCTATGAATTCTAAAGGAGATAACTATGAGAAGGAGGCAGTCAGTGCATGACTGAGGGTGTTGTACTTCGATGCATCGAGTATACGAAACAAGGTAAATGAGCCAGTAGTGCAGGGACGTGGCTGCAAGGGGATCAGGGCTGGGAATTAAATATCCACGGATGCACATCCTATTGAAAGGAAATGTGAGAGGATAGTGGGTCAAGTGTGAAGGAGGAACTGAAGGTAATCCTTGTTAGTCAGGAAATGGTCTTGGAGAAGCTGATGCTATCAAAACTTAATATGTCCCCACGGCCTGATGCTCTGCAACTCAGAGTCCTTCTGAAAGTGGGTGTAGAAATAGTGGACACATTGGTGATCATTTTCTGGCATTCTGTTGACTCTGACAGAGTTCCAATGGACTAGACAGTATCCAATATAACCCCACTTCTTAATAAAAGGAGGGAGAGTGAAAATGAGGAATTATACATGAGGAAAACACCGGAATCAGTTATTAAAGATATAATAACCGAGCATTTGGAAAGCAGTGACAGGATCAGTCCAAGTCAGCATGGATTTATGAAAGGGAAATCAGGCCTGACACATCTTCTGGAAGGTTTTGAGGATGTGATTAGTGGAGAGTGGACAAGGCGAGAATCAGTGGACAACAAAAACAAAAATTGATGAAAAAATTTGGCAGATCTGGCAGTATCTGTGGAGAACAA
>NW_025129588.1:0-1126 GCF_004010195.1 Chiloscyllium plagiosum | reverse complement strand
AATAGTTGTTTCTGGCCTGAATAATTTTAAAGGGACAATAAGGAATGAAATCTTCAAGCAGTAATAGTTGTTTATGGTCTGCAGGATGTTACAGAGACAAGCAGGAGTGAAATCTGGAAGAGGTAATATTTGTTTATAATCCACAGAATGTTACAGAGACAAGCAGGAATTAAATCTTGAAGAGATAATAATTGCTCATGATCTGCAGAATGATACAGAGACAAGCAGGAGTGAAATCTGGAAGAGGAAATAATCCTTTATGATGTGCACAAGGTTAGAGAGACAAGCAGGAATGAATTCTGGAAGAGGCAATAGTTGTTTGTGGTCTGCAGGATGTTATAGAGACAAGCAGGAATGAAATCTGGAAGAGGTAACAGTTGGTTATCGTCTGGACGATGTTACAGAGACAAGCAGGAGTAAAATCTGGAAGAGATAACGGTTGCTTATGCTCTGCAGGATGCTACTGACACAAGCAGGAGTGAAATATGGAAGAAATAATAATTGTTTATGGTCTGCAGAATTGTACAGAGACGTGCAGGAATGAAATCTGGAAGAGGTACATGATGTATATATGGTCTGCAGGACGTTACACTGACAAGCCAAACGTTACACCTCTGGCGACTCTCTGTGTGGAGTTTGCAAATTCTCCCCGTGTCTGCGTGGGTTTCCTCCGGGTGCTCCGGTATCCTCCCACAATCCTCCCACAAGAGGTAATAGTTGTGTATAATCTGCAGGATGTTACAGAGGCAAGCAGGAATGAAATTTGGTAGAGGTAGTAGTTGTTTATGATCAGCAGGTTGTTACCGAGACAAGAAGGAATGAAATTTGGTAGAGTTAACAGTTGTTTGTAATGTGGAGAACATTATAGAAACAAGAAGGAATGAAATCTGGAAGAGGCGACGGTTGTTTATGCTCTGCAGGATGTTACAATAAATAAGTATATATATAACTACGAGATTTCGCGTCTCCTCAGTTTGGGGCTCAGACTATGTGCTGGACGGATAAGTACATGTTTGTAAACACGAGTTTTAGAGTCTCCTCATTTTCAGGCACTGACTGTGTGGTGGCAGATTCAAATTTTTATAACCACAACATTTTGTATCTCTTCAGTTTGCAGCACTGACAC
>NW_025129587.1:0-1126 GCF_004010195.1 Chiloscyllium plagiosum | reverse complement strand
GTTCTCCCTGTATTTTGTGAGATCTAACCTTGCCAGCCAGTCTCCCATGGGGAACCGTGTTGAACGCCTTACTCAAGTCCATATAGATCACATCTACTGTTCTGCCCTCATCAATCCTCTTTGTTACCTCTTCAAAAAACTCAATCAAATCTGTGAGACATGATTTCCCATGCACAAAGCCATGTTGACCATCTCCAATCAGTCCTTGCCTTTCCAAATACATGTATATCCCATCGCCCAGGACTCCCTCCAACAACCCGCCCACCACCGACGTCAGGCTCACTGGCCTATAGTTTCCTGGCTTGTCCTTACCACCCTTCTTAAACAGTGGTACCACGTTTGCCAATGTCCAGTCTTCCGGCACCTCACCTGCGACTATCGATGATCCAAATATCTTAGCAAGAGGCCCAGCAATCACTTCTCTAGCTTTCCACAGAGTTCTAGGGTACACCTGATCAAGTGCTGGGGATCCATCCACCCCTATGTGCTTCAAGACATCCAGCACCTCCTCCTCTGCAATCTGGACATGTTGCAAGGTGTCACCATTGATTTCCATTTATTCTATATCTTCCATATCGTTTTCCACAGCAAAAACCCATGCAAAATACTCATTTAGTATCTCCCCCATTTTCTGTGGCTCCACACAAAGGCTGCCTTGCTGATCTTTAAGGGACCCTATTATCTCCCTAGTTACCCTTTTGTCCTTAATGGATTTGTAAAAACCCTTTGGATTCTCCCTAATTCCATCTGCCAAAGCTATCTCATGTCCCCTTTCTGCCCTCCTGATTTCCCTAAGATTACTCCCCTTTGGATTCTCCCTAATTCCATCTGCCCAGCTATCTCATGTCCCCTTTCTGCCCTCCTGATTTCCCTAAGTTTACTCCCACTGCCCCTATACTCTTCTAAGGATTCACTCGATCTATCCTGTCTATACCTTACATATGCTTCCTTCGTTTTCTTAATCAAACCCTCAATTTCTTTAGTCATCCAGCATTCCCTCCCTTCACTACCAGCCCCTCCCTTCACTCTAACAGGAACATACTTTCTCTGGATTCTCGTTATCTCATTTCTGAAGGCTTCACATATTCCAGCCGTCCCTTTACCTGTGAACATCTGCCCCCAGTCA
>NW_025129586.1:0-1126 GCF_004010195.1 Chiloscyllium plagiosum | reverse complement strand
TCTCAGACACAGTATTCCAGAACCGAACCACTGGTTTAAGACGGCCTATCCCACACTCTCAGACACTGTGTTCCAGACCCTAACACCTGGATTAATCCGCCCTATCCCGCACTCTCAGGCACTGCGTTCCAGACCCAAACCCCTGGATTATTCCGGCCTATCCCACGCACTCAGGCACTGTGTTCCAGACCCTAACCTCTGGATTAATCCGGCCTATCCCACACTTTCAGGCAATGTGTTCCAGACCCTAACCCCTGGATTAATCCGGCCTATCCCACACTCTCAGGCACTGTGTTCCAGACCCTAACCCCTGGATTAATCCAGCCTACTCCACACTCTCAGACACTGTGTTCCAGACCCTAACTCCTGGATTAATCTGGCCTATCTCTGACTCTCGGGCCCTCTCTTTCAGACCCTAAACCCTGCATTAATCTGGCCTATCCCACACTCTCAGATACTATATTCCAGACCAAAACCCCTGGATAAATCTGCCCTATCCCGCACTGTCAGGCACTGCGTTCCAGACTCTGACCCCTGGATTGACCCGGCCTATCCCACATTCTCAGACACTGTGTTCGAGTCCCGAACCCCTGGATTAATCCGGCACCCCACACTCTCAGATCCTGTGTTCCAGACACTAACTCCAGCATTAAACTGACCATCACCATACTCTCAGGCACTGTGTTCCAGACATAATCCCTGGATGAATCCGGCCTATCCCACACTCTCAGGCACTGTTTTCCAGATTCTAACCCCTGGAGTAATCCGGCCTATCCCACTCTCTCAGGCACTGTGTTCCAGACCCTAAATCCTTGAATTAATCTGGTCTATCCCACGCTCTCAGGCACTTTGTTCCACACCCTAACCCCTGGATTAATCCAGCCTCCCCCACACTCTCAGGCAGTGTGTTCCAGAACATAACCCCTGGATTAATCCAGCCTATCCCAATCTCTAAGGCACTGTGTTCCAAACCATCATACCTGCATTAATTCAGCCTCATGCACACTCTGAGGCACTGTGTTCCAGAACGTAACCCCTGGATTAATCCGGCCTATCCCACACTCTCAGGCACTGTATTCCAGATCCGAACACCTGGATTAATCCGGCCAAACCCACACCCTCAGAC
>NW_025129585.1:0-1126 GCF_004010195.1 Chiloscyllium plagiosum | reverse complement strand
TGCGTGGAGGAAGAACGTCTCATATTCCGCCATTGGACCATGCAACCACACGGGATAATTGTGTACGTGAACAGCTTTGTCATTTCACTTCCTCCCACATTATACCAGTCGCAAGCCTCCAGCTCGGCACTGCTCTCTTGACCCTTCGATCAAACACCCCTCACCTTCATCCACCTGTCGCTTTCCCAGATACTTTACCACCAAAAGAACTCCCCTCCCACTTATATCTCAACCCCGAAATACAAGCCTCATTCCTGATGAAGGGGTCATGCCCGGAATTTCGATTCTCCTACTCCACGGATGCTGCCTGACATGCTGTGCTTTTAAAAGACTACACTGTCGCCACTGCAAAGATAGATGAGCTCGGCTGGCGCTCTTTATCTGACAGTGGGGAAAGCTGAGCTAGGAACTGATTATCGTGCACAGAAAAGGGATAGATATATGTGAAAGGAATAAACTTCTTACGGGAAGGGTTAATAACCAGGGATATAGCAAAAGAGAGGATGTTCAGAGAAGATTTAGGAAGAATGCTTTCATCCTGAGAGTGTTGTTTGTCAGGAACTCACTGTCTGAAGGTCTGGTAAAGCTCAGAGTAATCAGAACATTTCCGGAGTATTTAGCCGAACACTTGAGGAACTAGCCCTTAATGACGAGGTACTGGAAAGTGGGGCAAGGATAAACAGATGTTCGATGAAAGACTTGAAACCGTATCTTTGGGAGCAGTAAAATGGAGGCTAGCGAACCTCTGTGGCGAAATGAAAGATGCTTTAGACTTCCACTGTGTTGTTAAGATTGCGATTCAAGGATTGTTTGTTTGAGTCCCACCAGATTCGGAGTTTAGGACATAGAACAATACAGCACAGAATAGGCCCTTCGCCCCTCTGTGTTGCGCCAACCTGTGAACTATTCTCACTGCGTCTCCCTATATTATCCCCAAATCATCCATGTGCTTATCAATTTATTTCACATTTCAGCTGAATCAATGATTGTTCTACTGATTCATCGTCAATTCCACTCATCTGGAGTTCTCGTCTCTGCTACAGAAAGGAGGACATTCCTCACCTTCTTGGGGGTGAGCTTTGAGGGAATCGTTTCGTAACATGATCAGACCAGAATCGGCTGCTCA
>NW_025129584.1:0-1126 GCF_004010195.1 Chiloscyllium plagiosum | reverse complement strand
TCATTGAACAAGTGGCAGTCGCAAAGTCCTTCGGCCGACAATGTTTTCTGCTACTCACGAACAACCAATTTATCTGACAAATTTTTCTCCTTAGATAATCCGGTCTCTGTCTGTAAAGCTAACGGTATGTGTTGCTTGTCAGTTTGGTGAGGATTCTAACGCCTTGTTCTGAGCTCTTGAATGCAAGAATTAACATGAGCCAGTTTTACCAGTTCGTCACACTAACTTACTATCTCATTATATTATATTTCTTTTCGCAATATATTAACAGAAAGTCATTTTATTAAAGAGAGAGGGAGTGGACGCTTTACATAAACTTTCCAGCTTAATACTTAATAGAGCTATAGCTTGTGATTGTGAGAGGGTATGATTTTCTGTGTAACAGCTTGAAAATAATCGCAATGTGTTCTTCGAACACAGATTTCCTTTGTCTGCAAATTACAAATGAACTGACTTGAACACGTGAAAAACAATGTGTTAATTGTCATGTGATTTCCAAATTGTGGAACCTCCGATGGTCACAGTTGTGTGCTGAGTTGCTTTTCTCATTAAAGAAACAGACATTGGCATTGGAGTGTTTGCAACAGGCGGTACCAGACACATTCCTAGGACTGGAGATTGTTTATGGAGTGGAACTATGTGGATTAGTCTTAACATCCTGTATTGCACGTGAATCGGAAGTGATCTGTTTGAGCTGTAAATTATTACAAAAGAGATAGTCGGAATTCATGTTGTTTCATGTTATCAGCTGTGTTGCAGATTGGCATCCAGAACAATGGGTGACGTTCTCAGATTAGTGAGCAGCCTAAGTGACTCAGATAAGGATTAATGTCTTCACTCAAATACCTCTGAATTTGTAATTAGTTCCAATTGAAGGAATGAATCACTTGACGATATTCCAGAAAATGATTATAACTGTGTATTTGCAATGGGAGGGTACGGGAATACCCGAATAGAACCTAAGTAGATACGGAGAGAATGCGCAAATTCCACAAAGTCGCCGAGGCTGGAATCGAACATTGGTCCCTAGCAATCTGATGGTACAATGCAAGCCAGCATGCCACATGGAATTTGCGCATTCTCTCCGTATCTGCTTAGGTTATATTCGGGTATTCCAGTACCCTCG
>NW_025129583.1:0-1126 GCF_004010195.1 Chiloscyllium plagiosum | reverse complement strand
TGTATGATTATAAAACAGGACAATACATCAAATAATTGAGACATTGTCTAAACTGTATTGTTGTTGATGCAAAGTTCCAGTTGAGTTGAGTTTGGGTAGAGTTTACCACCGTGGGGCTGAATGAGTCTCAACAAACTCAATGGGCAGAAAAACGTGTCGTGTGGGTCTTTATAACCCAATCGCAGTCTACATCTGACATTCTCCAGAAAATTTTATACCCGACGTTCTTTGGAACATTCTATACACAACGTTCACTGAAACATTCTATACTCGCCATTTCCCGGAAGATTTTACATCCAACATTCTGTAACTGATATTCACAGGAATATTCTACAATTGACATTTCCCGCAAAATTCTGAACCCAACATTGTATAACGGAGATTACTCGGAACATTCCATCATTGACCTTATTTGTGAGGGGCTGGACATCAGTGAATTGAACAAAAGATAAGATCCCAATGGAAGTGGTCCGGTTCCAAGCAGAAGAAGTCACTGAACAGAAGTCCCCTCATTCAGTTAAAGATATGAATACAATTTATCTGCATTTACGTTTCTTAACAGCACACGATCGACCACAATTTAGACTTAAAAGCAGAAATTTCGAAACTCCACTTGTAGTCAAAAAACTGGGAGAGTATCCATCAGGGCAGCAATGTTTTCACACTCAGCATTTGATTCGGAAAGAAGCGACCCGTGTCTGTTTTCTCGTGCTCAAGTATATGGTAATGTTCCAGTAATAATCTGTTTTGATGGATGTGTCTCTGTATGTTTGAGGATGGAAGGGTTCTTGTGTGGTATGACACATTTTTGTCAATAATTCAGACCTTCACATTTACTATTTCGACGCCAATTATTTTAATAAATTTCTGAATAACATAACACATTTGAAAATCTTACGAGGTTCTCAATTAAACTTCAACACGAGGGCACCAATGTGAACTTCACCAGTTTCTTGATTTCCCCTTCCCCCACCTCACCCCACTTCCAAATTTAAGCTCAGCACTGTCCCCATGACTTGTCCTACCTGCCTATCTTCCTTTCCACCTATCCACTCCACCCGCCTTGACCTATCACGTTCATCCCCACCCCATTTACCCATTCTACTCTTTGCTACCTTCCCCACCC
>NW_025129582.1:0-1126 GCF_004010195.1 Chiloscyllium plagiosum | reverse complement strand
ATCCAGCACTCCAGGCACCCACCAGCATTGCCCATCTCACTAATAGGAACACATTGGCTCTGGACGCTTTGAAATGAGGTTTTGATGGCCTTGCATTTTCCAACCATGCCTTTACCTGTGAATAGCGTATTCCAATTAGCCTTTACAGGGCTCGCCTAACACTTTCAAAATTGGCCTTGTTCAAAGTTAGAACTTTAATGTTTACATCAAGTCTTCCCTATTCCACAACTAATTTAAAACTAATATTTATGCGTAACAGAACGTTAAAGAAACACTTCCTGCCCCTCTGTAACAGGCTCGAGAGGCTGAATAGGCTCCTCGTGGCTCACTGAAATAGACTGGAAAGGCTGAATGGCTTCCTCCTGTCATTGTGTAACAGACCCGAGACATTAAATGATACAGCAACCCATGGATTATGAGCAGCCGTTAAACTGTATCTGATGGAGGTCCATTCCTTCTCAGTTACAGTAACACAACCACGCAATGCACTCCAGGTGCCTTCTCAGTACCACCTCATATAGCTGCAGCGAAACATCTCTTTGTTTTGAATGATTCTGTTGGCAAAATGTTCAGAAAAATGTATTGCTGGAGAAGCACGAAACATCTATTCTCCTGCTCCTTGGATGTTGCCTGATCCGTTGCGCTTTTCAAGCAGCAAATGTTTCAGCTCTGATCTCCAGCATCTGCAGTCCTCACTTTCTCCTTATTGGCAAAATGTGCCAATGTTCTAGATTTCCAAATTTTCAAGTAGCAACAGGCTAATATGGGCTGAATGGCCTTCTCTTATCCCTCTGTAAGAGGTCCATAAGGACAGAATTGCTTCGGCCTGTTGTTGAGCAGCAGTCTCAATGCTCTGTCTCAAGATTATGAAAGGATTTGGTAGCAGGGCACTTAAAACCAGGAGTACCCTCACATTGGTCAATAAGGAATCTAGAAACTTGCCTACCTGAGTTTTCTTTATGCAACCGATCTGTTATTTTATAACTGTCTCTTTCATAAACTGAGTGGAACATATATAGACCCCTGCAGTGTTCTGTTAATACTCTCATTTCCAAATTTAAAAAAAGATTTAAAGATTTATGGTCCATCCCTAAGCAACCCTCATCCATTCCATCCAAACTCAGTA
>NW_025129581.1:0-1125 GCF_004010195.1 Chiloscyllium plagiosum | reverse complement strand
TCCTGGATCTATATCGCTGCACCTTCATGATCAAGTGTTCAGAATTCGGTGTCTCTATCAGAAACTGAACTATTGGTGTCCCTGCAAAGCAAGTACTGCAGGAGGTCTTCACAATATTCGGAAAGGATCTCAGACACAGAAAGTAAATGCTGACCTTTCCAACGTCACTCACCTCAGGAAAAATAAAGAAATATTCTGAAATGCTGAGGATATTCATTGGGCCGGATGTGCTTTCACTGAGGTTTACAATTGGACATCTCCCACCGTTTTCCCAAAACCACTCAACTTTCCTGAGCGCTGTTTTAACATTCCAATTTATAAGAATGTTATTGTTTTTCGATATCTACAAACAACATCAATGTAGAAATTCGAATCAGGAATTAGCAATTTTCCCATCTGAATGCCCTCGTCCATGCGATAAGATTGTGGCTGATCTGACAATGGCCTCATCCACACACTCCTGTCTTTGTGTAATCCTCTTAATGTGTCTCTTGAATCGATACTCTCTCTATAGCTACCTTAACAACATGCAATGGCTCATGTTCCAGAGCTCTGTGGGAAGAGGGTTCCACAAAAGCATGACCCTATGAGAGATTATAAATACTCTCTCGTCACCACCTTAACAATGATATTCTCCTGTTTTACTGTCCATCCACCAGCTATGACCTCTGTCACAGTGGAGGCTGTGAGCAATACTTCAGCATCTATTTCACAAATAAGCTGTTCAATGTCTGATGTCTTTAAACAAGATCATCTCTCAACGTGTTTTATTTCGTTAATTTCATATTGCACCTGTCAGTATTTACAGCCTGTTCTGGGGACTTGGCTCAGTGTTCATAAGCTTTCCCTATTGTTCCACCCCATTGGAGTAACTCAGTGGAAATCATTCTTGGAACTTTCATAAACGTTTTCTTTTATTTAAAAAATCAGGTTCACGGGAAAAAGCAGAAAATACCAAAGAAGTTCAACAGGTCTGGCAACATCTTGGGAGAGGAAGCAGCATTAACATTTCAGTTCAGTGACCCTTCATCAGAAGGACACAAATCTCTTTGAAATACCAAAGCAATAGACTCAGATTAACTCAGAATACAAACTGCACTTCAGTATTTAACAATGCTACCTGTC
>NW_025129580.1:0-1125 GCF_004010195.1 Chiloscyllium plagiosum | reverse complement strand
GGGGTCGCAGCTGTTCACGTTATATATATATATATATATATTAATGATCTGGATGAAGGGACTGGGGGCATTCTAGCGAAGTTTGCCGACGATACAAAGTTAGGTGGACAGGCAGGTAGTACTGAGGAAGTGGGGAGGCTGCAGAAGGATCTAGACAGTTTGGAGGAATGGTCCAGGAAATGGTTGATGGAATTCAATGTGAGCAAATGCGAGGTCTTGCACTTTGGGGGAAAAAGAATAGAATCATGGATTACTTTCTAAATGGTGAGAAAATTCGTAAAGCCAAAGTACAGAGGGATCTGGGAGTGCTAGTTGAGGATTCTCTAAAGGTAAACATGCAGGTTGAGTCCGTGATTAAGAAAGCAAATGCAATGTTGTCAATTATCTCAAGAGGATTGGGATATAAAAGCACTGTTGTGCTACTGAGACTTTATAAAGCTCCAAATGGGGCCCAACCAGAGTACTGTGTCCAGTTTTGGTCCCCACACCTCAGGAAGGACATACTGGCACTGGAGCGTGCCCAGCGGAGATTCACATGGATGATCCCTGGAATGATAGGTCTAACATACGAGGAATGGCTGAGGATCCTGGGATTGTATTCATTGGAGTTTAGAAGATTATGGGAAGATCTAATAGAAACTTACAAGATAATACATGGCTTGGAAAGGGTGGACGCTAGGAAATTGTTTCCGTTAGGCGAGGAGACGAGGACCCGTGGACACAACCTTCGAATTAGAGGGGGTAAATTCAGCACAGAAATGCGGAGACATTTCCTCAGCCAGAGAGTGGTGGGCCTGTGGAATTCATTGCCACAGAGTGCAGTGGAGGCTGGGACGCTAAATGTCTTCAAGGCAGAGATTGATAAATTCTTGATGTCCCAAGGAATTAAAGGCTACGGGGAGAATGCGGGTAAGTGGAGTTGAAATGCCCATCAGAGCTGAAAATGTGTTGCTGGAAAAGCGCAGCATGTCAGGCAGCATCCAAGTTTCAGGAGAATCGACGTTTCGGGCATAAGCCCTTCAGGAATGAGGAAAGTGTGTCCAGCAGGCTAAGATAAAAGGTAGGGAGGAGGGACTTAAAGCCTTCCGCCGCTTCCTTTCCCGCCGTACCAACCAGTACCCTTCT
>NW_025129579.1:0-1125 GCF_004010195.1 Chiloscyllium plagiosum | reverse complement strand
ACAGTGATAGGAGATCGATAGAAGATACGGCGAGAAAGGGGCCAGGCAACTCTGTGCACAGACCACGCTAAGAAACCTGAATTTTAAGTATTGCCTTGGTTGCCGGGAAAAGAAGTATTTACTCGCTGAGGGACAAACAAGGGCCCTGGGAAATGGGGGTAGGCAGAGTAGCTGTCATAGAGTAAAGGAAGAAAGAATCCCTGGTAACATTCCTCCTGAAAGTCCGTTGGGGAGGATGTTGCGGGATTGGACAAGTAATACTTGTACAAGGGCGAAAGATAAAAAGAAAATGATTAAACATTGTTGTTTAGTATGGACCAAAGAACCAATCCTTCATCCGGCTGTCTTCTGGCCAAAGTATGGTTCGGACGAGGATTGGATCTGACAGTATTTAGGTTTGTATGTGAATAAAAAACAACCTTTCAGTCAAGAGGAGGCGGACTATGCGTCCTGTTGGAAGGGCAGTTTGGGGATGATGTTAGTAAAGACAAAGGATTCCCCCTCTGCCCCACCTAGTCCCTGGGATCCTCTTAACTGTTTGCCCCGCCCCCCCGTACCATAAAATCAGGTTAGGTGATCATGGGGAAGGAGGAGAGACAGACAGACAGGGACAGGGAACAGATGATTCACCAGAGGAGGACGAAGGGGAGGTGGAAGGGGATGTTGTTGTTCCTGACCCTCAATCCTCAGCAAAAGAAAGGGAAGCTACAATAGATGTAGAGGAGGCCTCCGGAGAATCTAAATCAAAGTCTAAGGGGGGAAAACAAAAGAAAAAGGGGAAGAACGTGACGACTTATCCCCTTCGGGAGGTACCAATAGTGGACAAAGGGATTGGGTTTGTAAGTGCCCCTCCTCACCAGTGGGGAGGTCAGAACATTTAAAAAGGAAATGAAGGTCCTGGTTGAGGATCCGGTGGGGTTGTTTGAATAAATTGATCAATTTCTGGGGCCCAGTCTGTATACCTGGGCTGAGTTAATATCTATTTTCAATATACAATTTACTGGGGAAGAAAGGGGACTTATACGAGGAGCTGCCATTAAAATATGGGACAGGGAACACCCGATTGGAGATGGGGATGCTGGACAGGTAGAGGTGAAGTTTCCCCTCAGAGACCCCCAGTGGGAA
>NW_025129578.1:0-1125 GCF_004010195.1 Chiloscyllium plagiosum | reverse complement strand
TGAGTTCTTTAAAAATGTCTAAACGAGGATTCTGCGCAGCAGTACATCTGGACTTCTAGAAGGCATTGCACAATGTACTGGACAGAAAATTAACACTCAAAATAACAGCGCATTGGTTTAGGAGAAATTTTATTCTTGAATAGATGATTGGCTTACCATGAAAACACACAGAGAGGGAACAACTGGGTAATGTTCTGTTTTGTAAATTACGGCCAGTGACTTACTCAGATCACAACTGTTAGCGATGAATATTCTACCTTGAATAATGGTAGAGCAAATACTGAAGCCAAATTTTCCGCTGACATTAACACTTGGAATAATAGGTCGCAATAAAGATGTAAGAAATTTAAAAATGGATGTGCGTTGGTAATTGAATGGACAAGTATTTGGAAAGTAAACTTTAACGTGGATAAATATGACGTTATCCATATTGACCAGAGGAATAGACAAGAAATGCCTTATATAAAACGTTTTCAAGAAACTTCCGAGTGTGTAAGTGTGGAGGGATTTGGATGTTCTCGTGGATATCTGACAAAATGTGCATGCAGCAATTTCGACGTTTATTTCGAAAAGAACAGTGTATAAAAGTGGGTGAGTGTCGCTGCAACAATGCAAGGTGTCATTCAGACTGCAATGAGAGTACTGTGTGCATTTGTCGTGCTCGGACTTGAGAAGGGAAGTAGTCACATTGGAGACAATTCAGAAGAGGTGCAACTCTGATTCCACAGTTGCATAGTTTGCCTTATGAAAGAAGATTCAGCAGTGCATTTCTATACTCCCTCGAGTTTAGAACAATGTAGGGAGATCTCAGTGACGCCTGTAAGATGCTAAAGAGATTGACCGTGAAGATGTGCACTGGATATTTCCTCTTTTGAACTAATCTTGAACAAGAGATCAATGATTTAGGATAAGGCGGGTCAGAATTAAAACAGAACCGAGGGGAAATTGCATCTGTTCAAACTGTGTAATTCACTGTCCCAGAATATCATGAATGCTGGGACGTTGAGTCAATGAAGGTTATGCACAACATGCAGAAACGTGGAACAGAGGCCGAGATGACATCAGCCATGATTGTTTCAAATGGTGGAGTTCAATCTGAAGAATGGGAACATTAAGTAACAGCAT
>NW_025129577.1:0-1125 GCF_004010195.1 Chiloscyllium plagiosum | reverse complement strand
GTCTGATTCCATCAATGAGTCTGATTCCAGCAGTGAGTCTGATTCCATCAATGAGTCTCATTGCATTGGGGAGTCTGATTCCATCAGGGAGTCTGATTCCATCAATGAGTCTGAATCCATCAGGGGGTCTGATTACATCAATGAGTCTGATTCCATCAGGGAGTCTGATTCCATCAATGAGTCTGATTCCATTGGGGAGTCTGATTCCATCAAGTAGTGTGATTCCATCAATGAGTCTGATTCCATTGGGGTGTCTGATTCCACCAGGTAGTCTGATTCCGTCAATGAGTCTGATTCCATCAGGGAGTCTGATTCCATTAATGAGTCTGATTCCATCGGGATGTCTGATTCCATTAGGGAGTCTGATTCCATCAATGAGTCTGATTCCATCGGGGAGTCTGAATCCATCAGGGAGTCTGATTCCATCAATGAGTGTGATTCCATCAATGAGTCTGATTCCATCGGGGAGTCTGATTCCATCAATGAGTCTGATTCCATCAATGAGTCTGATTCCATCGGGGAGACTTATTCCATCGGGGAGACTGATTCCATCGGATAGTTTGATTCCATCGGGGAGTCTGATTCCATCAATGAGTCTGATTCCATCTGGGAGTCTGATTCCATCAATGAGTCTGATTCAAACAATTTGCCTGATTCCATCAATGAGTTTGATTCCAACTATGAGTCTGATTCCATCAGGGAGTCTGATTCCATCAATGAGTCTGATTCCATCGGGGAGTCTGATTCCATCAATGAGTCTGATTCCATCAATGAGTCTGATTTCTTGGGGAGACTGATTCCATCGGGGAGACTGATTCCATCGGATAGTTTGATTCCATCGGGGAGTCTGATTCCATCAATGAGTCTGATTCCATCAGGGAGTCTGATTCCATCGGGGAGTCCACATCCATCAATGAGTCTGACTCCATCAGGGAGTCTGATTACATCAATGAGTCTGATTCCATCGGAGAGACTGATTCCATCAATGTGTCTGACTCCATCGAGGAGTCTGATTCCATCAGTGAGTTTGATTCCATCAATGAGTTTGATTCCAACAATGAGTCTGATTCCATCGGGGAGACTTATTCCATTGGGGAGACTGATTCCATCGGATAGTTTGATTCC
>NW_025129576.1:0-1125 GCF_004010195.1 Chiloscyllium plagiosum | reverse complement strand
GATTATCCTGGGGAAAATGTTACAGATTGTAGTCAAATACAATTCTGCTGCTGCTGTATTCTACCGCACCACATGAATGCCCACTTTGAGCTCCAATATGTTCAATTCAATTCTACTGACTATCACCCAGTTCACACCAAGACCCATTCACCCATCAGCCCTGTACTCACTGTCTTAGCCTGGTTTCTGATGTGGTAACACTTCCATTTTCCTATTCTGATTCTGCTGAGGGTCTCTCCCTGGTGTCGCGCCTCCAATTTGTTACTTTACTTAAACCCCTTAACATGTGCATCTGAATTTTTTCCATTCCCCCAATGCCATCTTCTGTGTTTGATGTGAATGTGTTCCCCTCTGTTTCTCTCCCTGACCAAGATTAAGAACTCTGCAGTGTCAGTGATGCCAGCCTTATGCAGTTTCAGATCAAGGAATTTGTGCACCTTGCATTATCGGTCACATCCCAGTGCATTCCGTGTGAGACAGAGCGTTTGAGCAGCTTTAACACACGTCTATGGTACTTGTTCAAAAACAGAAATTGCTGACGAAACTCAGCAGGTCTGGCAGCATCTTTTGGAGTGAAAGCAGAGTTAATCTTCCAGGACCAGTGACCCTTCTACAAAGCGCAAATTTTCTCCAGCAATTTTTGCATTTTCATTTACAGTATCCATAGTTATATGTTTAATTGAAAACTTGTTCTGAGCCTATTCATTTCTTGAGAAACTCAACAGGTCTGGCATCATCTGCAGAGACAGAGAAACAGAGTTAGCCTCTCAAGTCCAGTATGACACTTCTTCAGAACTGAAAAAGGATTGGAAAATGAGCTTTATAATTCGTTGACAGATGTGGGGAGTGGGTTGACGGGTAAAAGAGGGTGTGGCAAAAGATAAGCATGCTTTTAGTCGTGGTGAACGAGAAGATCATGTGAAATAGTTTTAAATTAAGATGTGAATGGGGGAATGGGGTTCTCTCTATTCAGTGAAAGATAAAGAAGATACAACCACGCAAGGTCATAGGGACGCCAGGTGGGAGATTGTACGGAAATTGGAGAACAGTTATAATGAGGTCAGACTGTGAAATTATGAAATTGTACATTAGCTCCTAAAGGCTGTAACGTACGAAAGTGTAAAG
>NW_025129575.1:0-1125 GCF_004010195.1 Chiloscyllium plagiosum | reverse complement strand
CAACATATGGGCAAGGAACAAAAGTAGGCCACTCAGCCCTTTGAACCTGCTCCCCCATTCAATAAGATCGTGGTTGATCTGATTTAAACCTCAACTCTACATTCTCTGATAATGTTCCATCCCTTCAGTCATCAAGAATCTATTTACCTCTTCCTAGGGTAAATATAGGGTCGGGAAATGGGTCTGGATTAATTACTCTTTGGAAGGTTTGTGTGGACTTGTTGGGCTGAAGGACCTGTTTCCACACTGGATGGATTCTAAATTCTGCATCCACTGCCTTTTAAGGAGGGGAATTCCAAAGACTGACAATCTCTGAGAGAAAAACATGTTTCCTCGTCTCTGTTTTGAATGGACTCTCCCTTAATTTTAAACTGTGATCCCTACTTCTGGACTCTCCCACAAGAGGAAACATCCTTTCCACATTCACCTGGTCAAGGCCCCTCAGGATCTTGCTTGTTTCAATGAAGTCTTGCATTCAGTTTCCCCTCACACTACACCATAATGTTCTATGAGCTTTCCTGAGGACTTGCTGTACCTACATACTAACCTTCTGTGATTAATGCACAGAGACCCAAATATGGTTCTGGGGACACAGGCTCAAATCCCACCGTGGCAGATGGGGGAATTTAAATTCAATTAAAAAGTCTGCAATTAAGAGTCGAACGATGACCATTAATCCATGTCGATTGTCAGGAAAACCCCTCCGGTTTACTAACGTCCTTTAGGGAAGGGAACTGCTGTCCTTCCCTGGTGTGGCCTACATGGGAATCCAATCCCACAGCAATGTGGATGACTGTTAACTGCCCTCTGGGGCAATTAGGGGTGGGCAATAAATGCTGTCCTAGGCAGTGACACCCTCATCCTGTCAATGAATGAAAAAGAAAAATCTGACTATAAATAATCAACGAGGATTAAAGTCATTTGTAATTAATGAGCAGCCTTTGTTCCAGGCCCTCATTATCTCCTGATTTATTCTCTTTCCCACCATAAAGCTACTGTTAGGAAGCATGGAGACTATTCCTATCAGCTCTTGGATCTCTTCCCTATATCTGCTGCTTTCCAGTTCACAAGCATCTTCCTACTCCAGCCTCCATTCCTCACCCTCACACTGTTCTCCCCCTCTCC
>NW_025129574.1:0-1125 GCF_004010195.1 Chiloscyllium plagiosum | reverse complement strand
TACTCTATCCTTTTATAAATAAACACTGAAATTGTGCTCGCATTTCTCATTACTTGCAGTATCTGCAGGCAGGTTTTCTGTGATATGCAAGCAGACATCCAGATTCCTCTGCACCTAAACACTTTGAACTTTCTCTCTATTTAGATAATAAATTGGCTTTCTATTATACTGGCCAACTTGAATAGCCCCATACTTATTCACTTTAATTTTCCTTGCTAAATGTTGGCCCATTCTCACAACCTATCCATATGTTTTAAAATCTCTTGCATCATCATTCCGAAGTAATTTCCCATCGATGTTAGTGTCATCTGAAAATGTGGCATTGTATTTTCTTTCCCGTCAACCGAGTACAGTAATGCCATCGATTGCAAATGCTTGAGGCATGAGTACTGAAATCAATGGCACAAACTGCATTTGCCAAAATAAAATGATACATTTATTCCATCTGACTACATTTTGTTGGTTAACCAATCCTCCATCCAAGCTAATAAATTACTTCTAAACCCATGTTGTCTGATCTTACCATTTACTCTTTGGAGAAGTGACATATCCGATGCCTTCAGGAAGACCAGATATGTTCCATCTCCAGGATTCCCACGATCCACCTTGTTTGTGACATCTTCACATAACTCAAGCAAACAATTCAAACACGATTTAGCCTTCGTAAACCATGTTGACTCTGACGAATTGTGGTTTGAGTTTGCAAATGTCCTGAACAATGGACTCTAAATATTCGCCTTAAATTACTATAGTTTATTGTTACACTTTACTCCCTCATATGTACCATTATTACAAGCTCTTCCCTTTTGAAAACCTTTACGTTTTCTTTGAATTCCTGTTTAATGGGCACAAGGATTTAAGAGATCTGCTCCAATTGCTGAGTAAGAGCCATGTGTGGCTGAATGGACTCATCATCCTGCTGGTGTACAATATCGATGGGTTGACGTCTTTCTGGTGTTCCCATGTTGCCATCTTCAAGGCCAGAATGACCTCATCCTGTTGATGCTTTAGAGGATTGGGAGATTTTGGAATCTTTCTGTTGCTGTGTAACATTTTGTGGGGCTGATTGGTTTTCTCATACTTCTCCATAGCAGGTGGATATACTGAACGGTCTCCTCATGTATC
>NW_025129573.1:0-1125 GCF_004010195.1 Chiloscyllium plagiosum | reverse complement strand
TCAGTTCAGTGTGCTGTTTCTCCATCTGTACTTTTAGTTCAGTGTGCTGTTTCTCTATCTGTACTTTCAGTTCAGTGTGCTGTTTCTCTATCTGTCCTCTCACTTCAGTGTGATGTTTCTCTATCTGTCCTCTCACTTCAGTGTGCTGTTTCTCTATCTGTACTCTCACTTCAGTGTGCTGTTTCTCTCTCTGTACTTTCAGTTCAGTGTGCTGTTTCTCTATCTGTACTGGAACTTCAGTGTGCTTTTTCTGTATCTGTACTCTCACTTCAGTGTGCTGTTTCTCTACCAGCACTCTCACTTCAGTGTGCTGTTTCTCTATCTGTACTCTCACTTCAGTGTGCTGTTTCTGTATCTGTACTCTCACTTCAGTGTGCTGTTTCTCTATCTGTACTCTCACTTCAGTGTGCTGATTCTCTATCCGTACTCCCTCTTCAGTGTGCTGATTCTCTATCTGTACTCTCACTGCAGTGTGCTGTTTCTCTGTCTGTACTTTCAGTTCAGTGTGCTGTTTCTCTATCTGTACTTTCAGTTCAGTGTGCTGTTTCTCTATCTGTACTCTCACTTCAGTGTGCTGTTTCTCTATCTGTACTCTCACTTCAGTGTGCTGTTTCTCTATCTGTCCTCTCACTTCAGCGTGCTTTTTCTCTATCTGAACTCTCACTTCAGTATGCTGTTTCTCTATCTGTCAACTCACTTCAGTGTGCTGTTTCTCTATCTGTACTCTCACTTCAGTGTGCTGTTTCTCTTTCTGTACTCTCACTTCAGTGTGCTGTTTCTCTATCTGTACTTTCAGATAAGTGTGCTGTTTCTCTATCTGTACTCTCACTTCAGTGTGCTGTTTCTCTATCTGTACTTTTAGTTCAGTGTACTGTTTCTCTATCTGCACTCTCACTTCAGTGTGCCGTTTCTGTATCTGTACTCTCACTTCAGTGTGCTGTTTCTCTATCTGTCCTCACTTCAGTGTGTTGTTTCTGTATCTGTCCTCTCACTTCAGTGTGCTGTTTCTGTATCTGTACTCTCACTTCAATGCGCTGTTTCTCTATCTGTACTTTCAGTTCAGTGTGCTGTTTCTCTATCTGTCCTCTCACGTCAGTGTGCTGTTTCTCTGTCTGTCCTCTCACT
>NW_025129572.1:0-1125 GCF_004010195.1 Chiloscyllium plagiosum | reverse complement strand
AATAATAAGCACTACCACACTTAGAAAAAAAGAGAGAAAAGAAGAAGAAGAAAAAAGAACAGGAGTGTCTCCCTCCAACTCTATTTTGATTTAGTCCCTACCCTCCCCTTCACTGTTTTGATCACACAGCACTGCCCTTTGATGTGAAGGGCAGTGTTTGTCACTGGCCACCCGGGTGTTTTCCTATCTTCCTGGTGGTGGAAATTGAATAAAGATTCGTGCACTTTGTGTCTTTCACTGTGTCTCCCACCTGCACACACACACCATGGGTGCTGGGGATAAAATAAGCACTACCGCACTTAGGTGGTAGTGTGGGGGTTAAAAGAAAATAAAAATAAGAGTCACCATGGGAAAAAGAAAGAAAAAAAAACAGGTGTGCGTGAAGCTTCCCCTCCCTAAAAAAGAAAAAAAAAGAACAGGAGTGTTTGCCTGCCCCTCTTCCGCGGTTACGTTAGAGCCCGGGTGTCCTTGGAGAAGGAGCACGCGGTGTCGACCAACACCCTGGAGTTGTTCAGGGAGAGGTGGGCGCCGCAGGGAGTGGAGTGCATCATTTCTCCCTCCAACTCTATTTTGATTTAGTCCCTCCCCTCCCCTTCACTGTTTTGATCACACAGCACTGCCCTTTGATGTGAAGGGCAGTGTTTGTCACTGGCCACCCGGGTGTTTTCCTATCTTCCTGGTGGTGGAATTTGAATAAAGATTTGTGCACTTTGTGTAAAAAAAAAAGAAAAAAAAACCTTATTTTGAGTGTTTGTCACTGGCCACCCGGGTGTTTTCCTATCTTCCTGGTGGTGGAATTTGAATAAAGATTCGTGCACTTTGTGCCTTTCACTGTGCCTCACAGCTGCACACACACACCATGGGTGCTGGGGATAAAATAAGCACTACCGCACTTAGGTGGTAGTGTGGGGGTTAAAAGGAAAAAATAAATAAACAGGAGTGACCAACACCCTGGAGTTGTTCAGGGAGAGGTGGGCGCCGCAGGGAGTGGAGTGCATCATTTCTCCCTCCAACTCAGAAAAAAAAAAGAACAGGAGTGTTAAAATAAACACTACCGCACTTAGGTGGTAAAAAAAAATAAAGTAGCAACGCACTGCCCTTTGATGTGAAGGGCAGTGTTTGTCA
>NW_025129571.1:0-1125 GCF_004010195.1 Chiloscyllium plagiosum | reverse complement strand
TGACCCCGGAGCAGAGTGTGAGGGGCCCTGACTCAACAGGAAGCTGATCATAGAATGGTGTCACCTCCTTCAACACGACCTGCAGCTTCACATCAGGGGGAGGATGGTGCTGCCTGTGGCTGTTAGGGTCACTGTTTCATTCAGCTTCTATGATCCAGAACTTTCCAGTCAGGATTAGGTGACATGTTCATCATTTCCCAGTATCTCAATATCAATGTCACCATTCGGTGATGGAGGATATCTATCATAGATGAGAAGCATTGAATCTCCCTCAGCAGGGAGCTGCCGGGTGTATCCAGTATAATGGGATTCCCGATGGTGTACATGGCATCTGCAGAGTGCCCATGTCAATGGGGAGAAGTAGAGGAACTGAAGGAACTCTCTATTAATGTTGCAGTGTGCCCATGCACAGTACATCATGTTGGTGAATACCCACTGTCCTGGCAGCAGTCACGGCCTCTTCATTCAGAAGCTGTCAGCCATTCCCATCGTCATCGGGTCTTCACGTAGAAAGAAATGAATATATCTTGGATAAAGGCCGTCCTGTGATGCACGTTTCAAAATACCATTCCCACCACCAATCAACCACATCGAAGTATTCCATGTGCACGGAGAGCAAAAGCGTCACTTGGAGCGTCAAGGAGCAGACGATCAGGGATGGAGCAAAACCTCCCATGTCTGAAGGATCTGAGTGAACCCCCCAGTACACAGTATCATTAAGTCCTGTAATCCCTCTCCACTTCAGTAACACATTGCTTTCCATTATTCCTGTAAATGAAATGACAGGTTATATCATCTTAAATTCCACCTTCCAAACTATTATCTATTGCCTTTACCTCTCTGAATCTATTTGCAGAGTCTCCACCTTCTCTTGATAACTTCATCTCTTGCTTACCACAGCGACATCACCAAACGGCATCTGTATATCTGTTCCATCCTCCTGGTCATTAATATAGACTGCAAATAGTTGAGAACCCAGCGCTGGTCACTGTGTGACCCTACTGGTTGCGTTCACTCTAACTGATTGAGACTGGTTTATCCTGAGTGCCTGCATCCTGTATGACACCCAGTCCTCCCCCATTCCTGTCCAAAACAGTAGAAGAATTGAATAAGAACAAGGAACAT
>NW_025129570.1:0-1125 GCF_004010195.1 Chiloscyllium plagiosum | reverse complement strand
AGATTACTGGCAGCAGCGGGAGGCGTGGGCTGTATTCACTAGAAATGATTAAGCAGTTAGATAACACATGTACAAGAGGGCAGGGTGGGACTTGTCTTTCGATTTGCAGAAGGTGGGAGGTTCTGGTGCTGCGGTCCATTGCAAACACAACTGCGGTAAATCATAGAATCACTACAGTGTGGAAGCAGGCCACTCATCCCATCAAGTCTACACTGACCCATCCGACGAGCATGCCACCCAGACCCACCCTATCTAGTTGTTTCTATGGTGGGTGAGACTAGGTCACAAGATTAGGAGGAGTAGGTTTAAGACAGAGGAGAAGGAACTGCTTTTCCCAGAGAGTGGTGAATCATTGGAATTCTCTGCCCAAGGAAGCAGTAGAAGCAGCCATATTCAAGACATAGTTCAATGGAATTTTGTATGGTAGGTGAATTTAGGATAGTCAGGATAATGCAGGTAAGAGGAGCTGAGACGATGGATAGATGAGCCATGATCTTAATGAATGGTGGAGTAGCTTGATGGACCAAATGGCCTACACCTGCTTCTGTTACTGGGAATGTATGAACATGCATTTTTTATGGCCAATCCGTATCAAGATAGGTGAGCAATGTAGTGATGTGGAAATGAACATCAGAGAATGATAGAAAGGGACACGGAAAGTAAATGTCCTAGTCCAAAGATGTGCAGGTCAGGTCAAATGACCATGCTAAATTGTCCATAGTGTTAGGTTCATTAATCAGAAAGAAATGGGTCTGGGAGGGTTACTCTTCAGGTGTCGGTGCGGACTTGTTGGGCCGAAGGGCCTGTTTCCACACTGTAGGGAATCTAACCTAATCAATCAAAACTGGATTCTACAGAACACAAGAATTGAAACTGAAGACTGTATGGCTGAATGTGTGCTGCAATGTAACACAACTGAATGTATTGACTGCACACATTGAAGAGAATAATTATGATCTGAAACTCCTTACAGGGACTTGGCTTCAGGATGACAAGGATTGGATCTGAATATTGAGGGGGTACGTGGCATTCAAGTTGAATAGGAAGCGAGGCAAAGGTAGAGGGTTGGCACTGCTAATCAAAGCACTAATGACATGGCACTCTGGTGTCAGCTCGGATTTCAGG
>NW_025129569.1:0-1125 GCF_004010195.1 Chiloscyllium plagiosum | reverse complement strand
GCACACTAGCTTTCGGAGCGAAGCTCCTTCATCCCAGTCCAACACCGGCATCTCCAAATCATGACTACTTTAAGCTTAGGGACAGACATCCAGCTGATCACATGATTGCATCCTGGCCCCTGACTCACCTCTTCCAAACTTCTATAGGCTCTGGAGCAGTTCTGACGGATTGGAGGATGGCAATTGCAGAAAAAACACAAAGAATAACAGACCACTTAGCCTAACATCAGTGGCAGGGACAATGCTAGAGTCTAATCATAAAGGATGTGATAATAGAATATTCGTAAAGCAGTAATGGGATTGGATGTGATGGTACTATGGCTTTAAGTTATGTAGTATGTCCTGGTTTTTTATTTGAAGAGAGGTTTTAAGGAAGAGCTGTCTATTAACAACTCATGAAGTAAACAGCTTGTGAGCCCTTGGGGTTTTGTTTTAGAAAAATGGAACAATAAAAGCAGCCTGAATGGATGTGGTCAGGCTCCCACCAGGATTTTTAGGTTTAGCTTTCAGCAGTTGTTGTTGGGGTCTCAGCAGAGTTGGAAACTGCAGTACATCTCTCCCTGCTATCCTCTCTCAGAGTTTTCTCTTAACGTTTTTACTCCAGGGCCGTTAGAACGGTATGTGAGACAATCTATATTATTGACTTTGCCTTTGTGTTTGTGGAACATTACCATACTGGAACACTTACTGTTTAGTCATAAAATAATCTATCCTTCTGTCAAGTTATCCAATAGAGTTGTTATTTCAATTTCTTCTTTCTTTTGTTGTATCTTAATTATAGTGGATGAATAAAGTCAGTTTTGCTTTAATTCCAGTAGTCTGACCAATCAAATTACATCGCAATGAAACACTTGGCATAATAAAACAAAAGGTAGGGTCGAGACTATCTTTTTATTGTATTATGAGTGGGTCTGGTCTAATAACATGGGCCAAGCTATGACTTGGAGGAGCCAGTGTTGGACTGGGGTGGACAAAGTGAAAAATCATGTAATACCAAGTTAAAGTCCAACAGGTTTATTTGGAAGCACTAGCTTTCGGAGCCCTGCTCCGTCATCAGGTGGTCAACTACCTAATGATCACCTAATGAAGGAACAGTGCTCTGAAAGCTAGTGCTTCCAAATAAAC
>NW_025129568.1:0-1125 GCF_004010195.1 Chiloscyllium plagiosum | reverse complement strand
TTAATCTAGTCCCATTTGTCAGCATTTGGCCCATGTCGCTCTAAACCCTTCCTATTCATATACCCACCTGGATGCCTTTTAAATGTTGCAATTGTATCAGCATCCACCACTTCCACTGGCAGCTCAAATCAAACATGCACCAACCTCTGCATGAAAAGTTTGCCTCTTACATCCCTTTTAAACCTTTTCCTTCTCACCTTAAACCTATGCCCTCTAGTTTTAGACTTCCCTACCTCGGGGAAAAGACCTTGTCTATTTATCCTATCCATGCCCCTTATGATTTTATAAACCTCTATAAGGTCACCCCTCAGCCTCCGATACAGCAAGGAAAACAGCCCCAGCCTATAGCTCAAATCCCTATAGCTCAAATCCTCCTCCCCTGGCAACATCCTTGTAAATCGTTTCTGCATCCTTTCATGTTTCACAACGTCCTTACTATAGCAGGAAGACCAAAAATGAACACAATATTCCAAAAATGAATATTCCAAAAGTGGCCTAACCAATGTCCTGTACAGCTGCAACATGACTTCCCAACTCCTGTACTCAATGCACTGACCAATAAAGGCAAGCATACCAAATGTGTTCTTCACTGTCCTTTCTACTTGTGACTCCACATTCAAGGAGCTATTGTCTCACACATTGTTCTTTATTATTATTTATATTCTCCCTGAACACTCTGGACAGTTTTGGACTCCAGCAGACAGTCTTCTCTCTCTCTCCTGTCACCTTCTCTGCAGCCGCTGTTCATTCTTCCAGTCATGCTGTATTCCAGTAGAATACCTATTAATGCATTGAAAGGGTAAAATAGTTTCCCTTAGAAATGTCTTTTAGTAAAACAAGATGTAAGGAGAAAAGAGGAGAACAGGACAATTGGTAGATGTAATCAGGAGCAGATAAAGAAAGAGGCTCGGACAAAGAGCCCGGCCAGGGTGTGCTAGTAAATCAGTTTATTACAAGATTGTAAGTTGAAGGGTTTGGAGAGATATTGGCTGGGTGCTGGCAGGTGGGACTAGATTGGGTTGGGATATCTAGTCAGCATGGACAGGTTGGATCTAAGGGTCTGTTTCCATGCTGTACGTCTCATTGACTCTATGATTCTGTGACAAGGTTCGAATTGGGTAAGCT
>NW_025129567.1:0-1125 GCF_004010195.1 Chiloscyllium plagiosum | reverse complement strand
GCTAGTGAGGTTAGGAATATCAGGTGGAGAAATTCTGGTAAACAAGAGCAGGACTAGACTTGTCCAATTGTACGGGCCCTGGGTCGTGTTGTCCGTCAGTGACCCAGGGGTGCAGGTACACAGTTCTTTGAATGTAGCGTCACAGGTTGTCAGGCTGGTGAAGCAGGCGTTTGGGATGGTTACCTTCATTGGTCACAGCTTTGAGAATAGGAGTTGGGATGTCAGGTTGTACCTGCACAGGACATTAGCGAGGGCACTATATAAGCATTGTTATTTATCTGGAAAAACTCAACTAGTTCACGTATGCCCTTTAGGGAGGCACATCTGAGAATCTTACCTGGGCTGGCTCACATGTGACTCCAGACCCACAGCAATATGTCTGACTCTGAGCTGCCATCTGGGCAATTAGCAGTGGGGTAATGTATGTTGGTCCAAGCGATGACATCCTCAGGCCATGAATGAATAAATAAAGATACATGTGCCCCTCCTTACCCCTGAAAACACCTCTAGATGCAGCAATTCGTACTGGCTTTGTAACACCGTTCATGCCCTGGGCACTCTCGGTAACACTCTCACCACATCCAAAACCTTCACCTCTCCCTGTTCCTATCATCTGATTAAACGCTGACAAGGTTTCTTCTTCCTACTGCACTCCTGATTTATTTTAAAATCACGTATGGGATGTGGGTGCCTCTGGCTGACCAGCTTTTCTTGCCCAGCCCTCGCTGACCTTGAGCTGAGTAACTTGCTTGGCCATTTCAGAGGGTCAGTGAGAGGAAAACACTTTGCTGTGAGTATGTCATGCAGACCACGTGAGAATGGGCAGATATCCTTCTAGAAAGGACAAGTGTTTGGGAATTTTGTCCTTCCGCAATAGTTTCATACTTATTTATGGATTATTAATAACATTTATAAAAATGATTGCTTTCAAATTCCACCATATCTGATGGTGGGATTCAAACCTGTCTCCACTGAACATCAGCTGGGGCTTTAGATACAAGCTCTAGCAATAGTGCCACTAGTTCATCACTTAGCCCCATATTTCGACCCCCTCTCTCGCCCACCATCCACTCTCGCTCCCTCTCTCTCGACCCTTCTCTCTCGCCCGCCTCCCCCATTCGCCCC
>NW_025129566.1:0-1125 GCF_004010195.1 Chiloscyllium plagiosum | reverse complement strand
CCAATCAATATTTGGAAAGTTAAACTTCTCCACGACAACTCCCTTGTTACTTCCATTCCGATCCAGAATCATCTTTGCAATCTTTTCCTCCATATCTTTAGAACATTTTGGTGGTGACCTCCACTTGCCTGATTTTAATCTCAGCCAATTCTAGTTCAGCAGATTGAGTCGGGTCCTCACCAAATATCCTTTCTGCTACCATAGCACTGTCTAAGACAAAAAATGCCACATCTCCCCCTTACTGAAAAATCGAAACTGAGGTGCCAGGAACAACCATTCATTTCAGTGCTCCATTCATGTCTCTGAAATGGCCACAACATTGAAGTCCCAGTGAACAACCCATGACACCTGCTTTATCCCAGATTCTCCTATCGGTGAAGTAGACAGACTTCAAACCACCTTCATCCTTGCGAGCATTCACTCGCAAACCCGAAAACCTATTTATGTCCTAACCACTCAAAACTTCCAGCAAACTGCAGCTAAAATTCGGGTTCGCAATCCGCTGCTGAATTCGTTTAAACCCTCCTGAGGAGCTTTAGAAATTATCCATTCAGGATGTTGGTACCCTTCCGGGTCAGGTGAAGATCATCTTGTTTGTAGAGGTCCAACCGGCTCCATAATGATCCCCAACTATCCAGATATCCAAATCCCTATCACCTGCACTATCCTTACAACCACGTGTTCATCTGCTCTCTCCCTATTCTTTCCCTCAATATAACGTGGCATGTGTAATCAATCAGAGAGAAAAACTCTGTTTGATCTAGATCTAAGATGTCACCCTGGATCCCTGAATTTCTGCCATACATCCACATCACTTTTATTACATATGTTGTTAGTGCATATGTGAAACATGACCTCGGGCTGCTCCCCCTCCCCTTAAGGATCCAGAAAACACGCTACGAGACATCACAAACCTTCCCTTCTGATCACAGGGACAAACACTGTGCCAGAGATCTGTACCCCATGGCTTACCCCTCGTAGGACATCCCCCAAAAAAGTAACAAATACGGTATGCTTGTTACAGATGGGCACAGCCCAAGTGGATGCCTGCACTGGCTGCATGTTCCCTTTTCGTCTCCCGACTGTATACCATCGAGCTTTTTCTTGTACCTGAAGTGTAACTGC
>NW_025129565.1:0-1125 GCF_004010195.1 Chiloscyllium plagiosum | reverse complement strand
GATGGCGGCGATGCGGAAGGTCTGCTTTGCTGGGCTCTGCATCACAGCACGGGCAAAGTGGTTCTCTAACCCATCGCATCGCAGCCATTTACATAAAATGCAACACTAAAAGAGCGATAGAATCTTTATAATCCCGTTTTGTCAAGTGGAAATGACAAAAGACGGGAAAGCATCGAGTAAATCCCAACAAGCGGTGCACCCGTCAGAAGCATCGAGCATGCCTGAGGCTGTAGCTGCAACGCCCTCTGCTCGTTCAATAGATCCAGTTACTCACCAGGCCTTGGTTACTGAGTTCACCAAGTTATGTGAAATGATTGAAGCCATGATTGAAGAAGGGTTCAGCCGTGGCGAGAGCCGCTCTCAGCCGTGCTCCAAAAACATGGGCAGCAACTTGACAGCCTTTGAAACAGAACAGACGATGTCAAGCGCCAAACTGCAGCGACAGAGACCGGGATCGATTCCTTTCAGGAGAGGATCCGCGCCTTTGAAAGCCAGGTCCATACCTTAACTGAACATTACGGCCACCTCGAGAACAGGGGTAGGATGAAGAATGTTCACATCGTCGGTTTGCTGGACCGGACGGAAGGTGGTCAGCGGGTGAATTTATTGAGAACTGTCTGCAGCGATTCCTTCATTTCAAAACTGAAAAGGGACAGGTGAAGATGAGACAGTTCGTCGGGTTACGGTGCGGAGGTCAGACTCAGACCAACGCCTTCGCCCTGTCCTTGTGTGGTTACATAGTTATGGGGATAAACAAAGACTGATGGAATCTTCCAGAACCCAGGGGAAAGATCCGATTGCTTTTATTCACGAGGGCTCCAGGATTATGTTCGTTCAGGACTTTTCAACGGTGGTGATTCAGAAAAGAAAGTCTTTTGATGATATCAAGAGAAGAGTAAGGGAACTCGGCAGTCAGTATTCCTTAAGGTACCTAGCGGTGCTCCGTATTGCTTTCAATGGATCCATACACTCGTCTGACACTCAGAGAAAGTGAAAACTTTGTGACATTTTAAAGTACGATGGATGTTTAGATAATCATGTTTCTCTCTTCAAGAAATTTTCTTGTATTTTCCTGGTGTTAAATTGTAGTCCGGGATGGGTAGAGTCTTCAGTCTTAACTTCTTC
>NW_025129564.1:0-1125 GCF_004010195.1 Chiloscyllium plagiosum | reverse complement strand
AAATCTCGTCTTACTAAAATGAACCAAATTAGAGCTCTAATTGCAGGCCCGTCCTTGTCGCTTTGCATAAAAACCCTGAATCTTCACAAAAGAGTTCTGATAACTTTTTGCAAAATGCTGCACCACTGATACTCTGATCACGTCAGGGGGTCAGGAAACGGGCCACACCCCTGGGTCCTGCTCCCAGAGAGAGGAAGATGCCCATGACAGATTAATCCCTCACACCACAACCTCCTTCCCAGGCACTGTGCATACTCCCACAATTGGCTAGCACTGCACCCATACACTGGTCTCCTCTCCTACAGCACGTGCTCCCGAACATACAGGAGTCCGGGTGATTGACAGCAGCTGCTGCCCAATATATCAAAATCCCTCCAGTATGGAAACTGGCCCTTCGGCCAAACAAGTCCATACTGACCCTGCAAAAGTAACTTACACAGACCCATTCCCCGACCCGATATTTACCCCTGACTAATGTAACTACCCTCCAAACAGTAACTTACACAGACCCATTCCCCGACCCTATATTTACCCCTGACTAATGTAACTAATACTACGGGCAATTTAAAATGGCCAATTCACCTGTCCTGCCCATCTTTGGTTGGGGGAGGAAACCGGAGCACCCGGAGAAAACCCGCTCAGACACGGGGAGAATGCACAAACTCTGGGTTTGGCTGGAATCGAAACCGGGGACCTGGTGCCGTGAGGCAGCAGTGCTAACCACTGAGCCGTCTCGATCGCCGGGAAGGGGCGGGGCTGGAGAACTGGGGTAATGAGATTGTAAACAATGAATGAAGTTGGAGGACCCTGGGGGATGGACAGCTCAGTGAGGGACAGGAGCAGTGCAGCAGGAGGAGGGGATCCTGGACAAACTGAGCAATGGGAGAGTCTGACAGGAGAGAAACTACAGGAAGGTTCTGTTTGGAGGCTCAGACAGGGACAGCTGGGAGACAGCATGGGCTGGTGGCTTGGGCAGGTTTACTTATCAGCCTCTTCAAAGATGCTGTTACTCAACTCTGAGCCTGATCCACCTAGTCCAGAGGTAAGGACACTTACACTATTTCCTGTTGGGCAAGGGATACAGGGTCTTTATTGGTCAGAGCATTGAGTATAGGAGTTGGGAGG
>NW_025129563.1:0-1125 GCF_004010195.1 Chiloscyllium plagiosum | reverse complement strand
ACGCCAGTCATGAAGCTTTGATGGACAACTTGAGTTCAGTGAATTAGAAAAGTATATGAAAATGATTAATTCGAAGACAAGCAATAGCTGTTGTTTAAATAATCAATGTAAAATGTATAGTAAACAAATAGCCAATACTGTGCAAACAGCAAAAGGGTATGGTGACTCAACGATGGTAAACAAAATAAGTTATAGATTGCATTAGATCAAAGGAAGCGGCTCAGAAAAATTCTGGATATAATGGTTGGCTATGGATTCAGAGACATTTAGCACCCAGCAAAGGAGGATCAGTGGAAATCAAAAAGAACAATGATGCAAACTAACACGAAACATAAGGATGGCCAAACGCTGCCATGGAATACTTGAAAAGGATTTTATTGCATGTAACTAGGAAATTGCAGAGAAACTGAACAGTTCCTTTCATGTCTGTCTTCTGAGAGGCAAGCTTATTTGATGGGGAAAATGAGTTCGTGTTCTTAATAATTCAGTAACTGATAGAAGATCACAGTGAAACTTTGAAAATTCACGCAGTGCGACTCATTAACACAGGGCCTTGGGGAAGTGCTGCCAGGCATGGTGACGGAGAATCCCAAGATATTCGACACGTATATAAATAGGAACAGAATAACCAGGGAATAATTACGGCCTTTTAGAAACAAAAGGGGCAATCTGTGTTTGAGGCCTGTGTACATTGATGGATTGTTGCATGAAAGGTTCACATCTTCTTTATTTGGTGAAGGAGGATGTAGGCACAGAAGATGGACTTAGTTGCTCTTGAGAAGATTGATATAAAATGCGAGCAGGAACTAGGAGCATTGTCTGGTATAAAATTGGACAAGTCCCCAGGTCTGGGTGAGTTGTATCACAGGCTGCTGTTGAATGTGAGGAAATGCTCGAACCCAAAAGTTTAAGTCGACTCTACACACAGGAGAATTGTTAAAGGACCTGAGAAGAAGCTAATGTGCTTCTACGTTACATGAAGGATGGCTGAAATAGAATAGGAAGTATCGATGGATAAGCATTCGATCAGTGTTCGGGAAACCATTGGAGAAAATATGGAAGGAGAAAGTCGATAGACATTTGGAGAGGAAACATCTGATCATAAATTGTCAGCATTGCTTTAAT
>NW_025129562.1:0-1125 GCF_004010195.1 Chiloscyllium plagiosum | reverse complement strand
AACATTACAGCGCAGTACAGGCCCTTCGGCCCTCGATGTTTTGACGACCTGTCATATCAATCTGAAGCCCATCTAACCTACACTATTCCATGTATGTCCATATGCTTGTCCAATGACGACTTAAATGTACTTAAAGTTGGCGAATCTACTACCATTGCAGGCAAAACATTCCATACCCTTACTACTCTCTGAGTAAAGAAACTACCTCTGACATCTGTCCTATATCTATCACCCCTCAATTTAAAGCTATGCCCCCTCATGCTAGCTATCACCATACTTGGAAAGAGGCTCTCCCTGTCCACCCTATCTAACCCTCTAATTATCCTATATGTCTCTATTAAGTCACCTCTCAACCTTCTTCTTTGAGGAGAAAGTGAGGTCTGCAGATGCTGGAGATCAGAGCTGAAAATGTGTTGCTGGAACAAGGGCTTATGCCCGAAAGGGCTTATGCCTGAAGAAGGGCTTATGCCCGAAACGTCGATTCTCCTGTTCCCTGGATGCTGCCTGACCTGCTGCGCTGTTCAAGCAACACATTTTCAGCTCTCACCCTTCTTCTCTCTAACGAAAACTGCCTCAAGTCCCTCAGCCTTTCCTCGTAAGACCTTCCCTCCATACCAGGCAACATCCTAGTAAATCTCCTCTGCACCCTTTCCAAAGCTTCCACATCCTTCTTATAATGCGGTAACCAGAACTGTACACAATACTCCAAGTACAGCCGCACAAGAGTTTTGTACAGCTGCAGCATAACCCCATGGTTCCAGAACTCGATCCCTCTATTAATAAAAGCTAAAACACTGTATGCCTTCTTAACAACCCTGTCAACCTGGGTGGCAACTTTCAAGGATCTGTGTACAAGGACACCGAGATCTCTCATCTCATCTACACTACCAAGAGTCTTACCATTAGCCCAGTACTTTGCATTCCGGTTACTCCGACCAAAGTGAATCACCTGACACGTGTCCGCATTAAACTCCATTTGCCACCTCTTGGCCCAGCTCTGCATCTTATCTATGTCTCACTGTAACCTACAACATCCTTCGTCACTATCCACAACTCCACCGACCTTAGTGTCATCTGCAAATTTATTAACCCTCCCTTCTACGCCCTCCTCCAGGTCGTTTATAA
>NW_025129561.1:0-1125 GCF_004010195.1 Chiloscyllium plagiosum | reverse complement strand
TTCACCAACGCGTCCCTGAAACATCGATCAGCTAAATTGGAATGACAGACTGAGGAATTATCCTGGGCAACATGTTACAGATTGTGATTCAATACAATTCTCCTTCTGTCCAGCTGTGATCGACAGTGCAACATGAATTTCCAGGTTTGAGCTGCAATTTCTGCAATGCAATTTTGCTGTGTGTCCCCCAGTTCACACCGTGACCCATTCACCCATCACCCCATGACCTACTTTGGTTACTGATGTGGTAACACTTCCATTTTAGTATTCTCATGCTTCTGAGCGTTTGTCCATGGTGCCACACCACTTACTTGTCATGACTCTCAAAACCTCTAAACGTGTTCTGCCGGGCAGCATTGTGACTCCGTGGTTAGCGCTGCTGCCTCACAACACTACGGGCCCAGGTTCGATTCCACTTTCCGGCGACTGTCTGGTTTGTAGTTTGCATATTTCCCCGTGTCTGCGTGGGTGTGTTCCAGATGATTCGGTTTCCACCCACTGTACAAAGATGTGCAGCTTAGGTGCATTGGCCTTGTTAAATTGCCCATATTGTTCAGAGATGCGCAGCTTAGGTCCATTAGTCAGGGGTAAATTTACGATATGAGAATGGGACTGGTTGGTTTAATCTTCAGAGAATCGTTGTGGACTTGTTGTGCCAAAGGGCCTGTTTCCACACTGTAACGATTCTAATTCCGACATTCATCTGAATCTTTTCCCTTTCAGTCATGCCACCTTCGGTGTTTAAATTGAATGTGTTTCTCTCCGTTTCTCCTCATTGTCTTCATTAAGAACTCTGTAACGTCAATGATGCCAGTCTTACGTCATTTCAGAACCAATGAATTTTTACATCTTGCGTTATTGTTCACTTCAAGGTGTATGGCGCTCCATGATGGACAGGACATTTGAGCGGCTTGGACACACGTCTTTCAAGCTGTTCAAAGCCAGAAATTGCTGGAGAAATTCAGCGGGTCTAGCAGCATCTGTGGAGACAGAGAAACAGAGATAGGGTTTCAAGTCCAGCGTGACCCTTATTGAGAACTGAAAAGAACTCCTTAATCCCTTGACAAAAGTGGAAGAGGGATGATGGGGAATAGAGCATGTGGAGATGCAATGCAACAAGGGAAT
>NW_025129560.1:0-1125 GCF_004010195.1 Chiloscyllium plagiosum | reverse complement strand
GGGGCACAACCCCTGCCCGGTACAGAGTCCCCTTAGGCCTTCCTCATCCTGCTGTGGGACACAACCACTGCCCGGTACAGACTCCCCTCGGGCCTTAACCATCCTGCTGTGGGACACAACCCCTGCCGGGTACAGACTCCCCTCGGACTTTACCCATCCTGCTGTGGGACACAACCCCTTCCCAGTACAGACTACCCTCGGGCCTTCCCCATCCTGCTGTGGGACACAACCCCTTCCCAGTACAGACTACCCTCGGGCCTTCCCCATCCTGATGTGGGACACAATCCCTGCCCAGTACAAACTCCCCTCGGGCCTTACCCATCCTGCTTTGGGATACAACCACTGCCCGGTACAGACTCCCCTCTGGCCTTCCCCATCCTGCTGTGGGACACAACCCCTTCCCGGTACAGACTCCCCATCTGACCTTACCCATCCTGCTATTGGACACAACACTTCGCGGTACAGACTGCCCTCTGGCCTTCCCCATCCTGCTGTGGGACACAACCCCTTCCTGGTACAGACTCCCCATCTGGCCTTACCCATCCTGCTGTTGGACACAACACTTCGCGGTACAGACTGCCCTCGGGCCTTCCCCACCCTGCTGTGGGACACAACCCCTTCCCGGTACAGACTGCCCTCGGGCCTTCCCCATCCTGCTGTGGGACACAACCCCTTCCCAGTACAGACTACCCTCAGGCCCTCCCCATCCTGCTGTGGGACACAATTCATGCCCAGTACAAACTCCCCTCGGGCCTTACCCATCCTGCTGTGGGATACAACCACTGCCCGGTACAGACTCCCGTCTGGCCTTCCCCATCCTGCTGTGGGACACAACCCCTTCCCGGTACAGACTCCCCTCTGGCCTTACCCATCCTGCTGTTGGACACAACACTTCGCGGTACAGACTGCCCTCGGGCCTTCCCCATCCTGCTGTGGGACACAACCCCTTCCCGGTACAGACTGCCCTCGGTCCTTACCCATCCTGCTGTGGGACACAACCCCTTCCCAGTACAGACTGCCCTCGGGCCTTCCCCATCCTGCTGTGAGACACAACCACTGCTCAGTACAGACTACCCTCGGGCATTACCCATGCTGCTGTGGGACACAACCCCTTCCCAGTACAGA
>NW_025129559.1:0-1125 GCF_004010195.1 Chiloscyllium plagiosum | reverse complement strand
AAGAACTGTAACAAACACTACATTGGACAAACAAACAGGAAACGAGCCACCAGGAAACATGAGCATCAACTAGCCACAAAATGACATGACCCTCTCTCACTAGTATCCTAACGTATGGAACAACACCACTTCGACTGGGACGACACATCCATCCTAGGGAAAGCCAAACGGAGACATGCATGAGAATTCTGAGAAACACGACCTTCCAACCGGAACCCTATCAAAAAACACATGGACTTGGACCCCATTTACCAACCCTGAGAAACAGAACAGGAAATTACATTACCATAGGAAATGACATCACCAATCCAGAGAAATCCAAACATATAAATAGAAAGCAGGAATCATCAGTAGTACTTCGTCCAAGGGCTCACTGATAATGTTACCTAGTCTGGTGATGAAACGTCTCAAAATGAACCTTCCAGCTCAGAGAGAAAACTTACATCCAAGATGATTGTGTGTAATGAATCTAATATCCAGAGAGGAAAAGTTACAGACATATGAATAAGTATAAATTAATACTCTCGATGTTCAAGAGCTTTTTTATTGTCTCATTCAACCATATTATTACTATCATTTATTTATTAGTGGTTAGTGGTTCATTGCTATTTATTTATCAATGTAATTAAATCCACATTTAATGCACTTTTTCATTGTACTGTTTTGAATTGTCTTGTTTTGGATTTGTTGCAATATTTTTGTAAAAATTCTTTTTCAACCAAAATATATGTTGAAAAAGTGAAATGTCTGGAATTCAATTCCTTTAACAGCCTCAGTCAATGAGAATGTCAATTTAGTCTTGTTTGGGAATTATCAACGACAGAATGTCTAGGGAGTGGCTAAATAAGTCCCTCAAGGACTTTGGGATGTTCTGTGACATCAGACATTTGAGAAGAAATGTGGAGCTTGGAAAAGACAACATTTTAGAGAAATAAAAGTCACACTTTGAGGCATCCCATTCGAATTCCATGAATCATAAGACAGGTTATTGTTAGAGTTAAGACAGTGATCACTTAGAAATCAGTAAATAAAAACCAAATTTAATCACAAATCTGTGAATTGTTTCAGAAGCCAACTTAAAATAGGCAAAGTAGGAAAATTCATCCTCAACAAAGTCAGAGAAAT
>NW_025129558.1:0-1125 GCF_004010195.1 Chiloscyllium plagiosum | reverse complement strand
TGGAGAAAGAATAAAAGGGAATCTGAGGGGCAACTTTTTTTTTTTACACAGAGTGTAGTATACATAGAGAATAAGCTGCCAGTGGAAATGGTTGAGGGGGTACGTTAACAAACTTTGACAGGCATTTGGACAAAATTTGGATAGGAAAGGCTTAGATGGATATCAGGCAATAGGAGGGAAATTGTGTTAGGGTGAATGGACATTTTGTTCGGAATGGACCACTTTGGGATGAAGGCCCTGTCTCTCTGCTGTAGGTCTCTGTGACTCGAAAAAAGCATTGCTTGTCTCCCACTGAATGTTATATTGTACTTTTCCAGTTCACTGGAGCTAACTTGACCCTCCAGCCTCCAGACGTTCATTATGTTTGACTAGAATGATCAAAATTTCTATATTGCATGCAGACATAGAGCATAGAACATAGAAGCGCAGTACAGACCCTTCGGCCCTCGATAGTGCGCCGCCCTGTCATACTAATCTGAAGCACATCCCACCTACACTATTCCATGTACGTACGTATGCCTGTCCAATGACGACTTAAATGCACTTAAACTTGGCGAATCTACTACCGTTGCAGGCAAAGCATTCCATAACCTTACTACTCTCTGAGTAAAGAACGGTATGTAAAATGCAGCAAATTAATTTCACAATTCCTCAAAGCTGCTTCAGAGCAAGGTTAGCAATTAGTCTTTCTGACCACACGACACCAAATCCGAAATAACCTGTTCTCTAGTTGGTTACACAACATACTCTTTAACCTACCTGACACAGTTCTCTAGTTGGTTACACAACATACTCTTTAACCTACCTGACACACACATTTGGAATTTATTTGTCACAACACTAGCAGTCACTTAATTAACGCATGCAACTTTATGCCATCTAATATTACTGCAGCACCTACGATTATTTGTTACTCATTCACAGGATGAGGGCGTTGCTGGATAAACAGCATTTATTGCCCATGCCAGAGGATAGTTAAGAGTCAACAGAATTGCCTTGGTTCTGGAGTCACATGCAGGCCAGACCTGGTAAGGACAGCAGTATCCTTCCCTAAAGGAAATCAGTGAACCAGATGAGTTTTTCCAACAATCGATTCCTGGTCATCATAAACCTTTGATTCCAGAT
>NW_025129557.1:0-1125 GCF_004010195.1 Chiloscyllium plagiosum | reverse complement strand
GAACATGGAAGGTAATCGAATAAAGTGACTGAGTCTGCTCGATGTAAAACAGGGAGTGTCAGGATTGGCAAGAATAAGCAATGTCCACAGCATGACGTTGAGGCAAAAAATGCACTGAGACCAAATTTTGGGAGTCCCGCCCTCAGATTTGTGGTTCTATGTACAGATTGCTAGCTACAACAATACAATAAGACAGCTCGTCAATACCTTCTCAAGGTCAACTCGGGACAGGCAATAAGTACTGGACTCAGTCAGTGACACCCACATCAATTTTTAAGAATTAAGACCAGGTCAGTCGGGAGAGGTAATAGAAAGCACTTTTACATACAAAGAGTATTGGAGTTGTTGTAAGTTTCTTAACTTTTCAGGATTAAGCACTTCTGTCTGATTTTCATTGGAACAGACAATGAGCATTAAAATAAGCAACAATTGCTGCAGCTTTTCGAACATTCGTTTGCTCCCACTTGAAATATTGCATCATATTCTGGTCAACGCGCTTCAGAAGGATAGGAAAACTTTGGAGAGGGTCCAGAAACGGTTTATCAAGATGTTAACTGGCCAGCAGTACTTTAGTTACGAACTAAGGTTGGATAGATTGGCTTTGTTTTCACTGGAACGCAGAAGATTGGAGGTCGAGCTGAAAGACGTTTATAAAATTGCGAAAGGCAGGAATAGAGTGAAAAATATAAAATATGTTTTTTTTCCGGAGGATGGAAGGGTCTGTAACTATGATATTCCATTTTAAGGTCCCAATGTGGGTTTGAGGGCGGGAGGGGAGGTGTGGTGTTGGTGACTGAGGGCCCCGTTGGTGTCAGACATTGAGGCGATGGCCCCGAGCGCGCTGTTGGACCATGTCGTGGATGCAAACACAACAGCAGCATTCAAATAGAACCTCAAACACAATGTTAATAGGAAGGGAATAGAAGGCTACGTATCCTGTGGTGCAGAGTCTTTTATTGGGTATGGGCAAAATGTGACATTGTAGACTTGGAGAGCCGATGTGTCGGTTCTTTTCGCGCTTTGTCCTTTCTTCTTTTCTCGATGTTGTAAAAAAGTGATAATGTTCCACACAGTAGGCTGCTGTGGAAAGTAAGATCGCATGGAATCCAGGGAAAGTTGGCAAAT
>NW_025129556.1:0-1125 GCF_004010195.1 Chiloscyllium plagiosum | reverse complement strand
AGTGTGGAGCCAGTGCAGCGCTCCCTCAACGCTCAAACTAGACATTGTGCTGCTAACAATGTTTTGACTCTTTTTCAATGCGTCATTTCCTCAGTACTGACCCTCCGACTGTGTAGTGCTCCCTCAGGATTGACCTTCTGACAAGATGGTGCTCAAAGAGCACTGACACTCCATAAGTGCAGTGCTCGAAGAGCACTTACCCTTGAACAATGTCCAGTCCTGAAGGATTGACCAGCCGACAATGCAGCGAGCACTCAATCTCAAGGCGCCAATAACAAAGAACAAAGATATTTACCGCATAGGAAAAGGCTTTTGACCTTGCCAAAAGTGCGATGATAGTGGTTCGATATCTAATTGTGACGCTTATTTTCTAAAGATCTGCATCTCTTTGCTCCGTGTCCCTTCATGAATCTTAAATGACGCTATCGTTCCCGCCTCTCCCACCTCCATCGGCAAAGCGTTCCAGCACCCAACACTCTCTGCATAGAGAACTTGCCATGTATATCTGCCCTAAACCTTTCCCCTCTTCACTTTGAACTCGTGACAAATAGTAATTGAGATCTGCATTCTGGGAAAATGCTTCTTGCTGTCCACCCTTTCCACATCTCATGTATTTTTAGACCTCATAAGGTCGCTCCCCAACCTTCTTCTTTGCAATGAAAATAATTCTAAACCACGTCTCTTTTTACCTAGTTTCCTCTACACCCGGTAACATTCTGGTGAACCTCCACTGCACACTCTCCAAAACATCCATATATCATTTTCGTAAGATGGCGACCAGAACTAAATGCAGAATTCAAAATGTGGTCGAACAGAAGTCCCATGCAACCGTAACACGAACTGCCAACCTTTGTACTCAATACCTCATCCAATGTACGAAAGGATGCCATATGCCTTCCTGACCACTTTGCTGACCTGCGTTGACACCTTCTGGGAATAATGGACCTGAACTCTCAAGTCTCTCTGTAAGTAACTTTTACCCAGGACTTTTCTGGTTACTGCATATTTTGCTCTTGGATTGGAGCTTTCAGAATGCATCACCTCGCATTTACTTGCATTCAACTATACCTGACATTTTGTTCTTGTCATCTATCCAATCCATCTATATTCAGCTGGATTTTCGAT
>NW_025129555.1:0-1125 GCF_004010195.1 Chiloscyllium plagiosum | reverse complement strand
GCTTGAAACTCCAGCACTAGCGGATATGTAAGTTTTGCTTCAAGCCCCAACACTATCGGATATGTAAGTGTTGCTTTAAGCCCCAGCACTATCGGATAGGTAAGTGTTGCTTCAAGCCCCAGCACTATCGGATATGTAAGTGTTGCTTCAAGCCCCAGCACTATCGGATATGTAAGTGCTGCTTCAAGCCACAGCACTATCAGATATGTAAGTGTTGCTTCAAGCCCCAGCACTATCGGATAGGTAAGTGTTGCTTCAAGCTCCAGCACTATCGGATATGTAAGTTTTGCTTCAAGCCCCAACACTATCGGATATGTAAGTGTTGTTTCAAGCCCCAACACTATCGGATATGTAAGTGCTGCTTCAAGCCCCAGCACTATCGGATATGTAAGTGCTGCTTCAAGCCCCAGCACTATCGGATATATAAGTGTAGCTTCAAGCCCCAGCACTATCGGATATATAAGTGTTGCTTCAAGCCCCAGCACTATCGGATATGTAAGTGTTGCATCAAGCTCCAGCACTAGCGGATATCTAAGTGTTGCTTCAAGCCCCAGCACTATCGGATATGTAAGTGCTGCTTCAAGCCCCAACACTATCGGATATGTAAGTTTTGCTTCAAGCCCCAGCACTCTCGGATATGGAAGCGTTGCTTCAAACCCCAACACTATCATATATGTAAGTGTTGCTTCAAGCCCCGAAACTATCGGATATGTAAGTGTTGCTTCAAGTCCCAGCACTATCGGATATGTAAGTGCTGCTTCAAGCAGCAAAACTATCGGATATGTAAGTGTTGCTTCAAGACCCAACACTATCGGATTTGTAAGTGTGGCTTCAAGCCCCAACACTAGCAGATATGTAAGTGTTACTTCAAGCCCCAACACTACCGGATATGTCAGTGTTGCTTCAAGCCCCAGCACTATCGGATATGTAAGTGTTGCTTAAAGCCCCAACACTTTCGGATATGTAAGTGCTGCTTCAAGTCCCAACACTATCAGATATGTAAGTGTTGCTTCAAGCCCCAACACTATCGGATATGTTCGTGCTGCTTCAAGCCCCAACACTATCGGACATGTAAGTGTTGCTTCAAGCCACAACACTATCGGATATGTAAGTGCTGCTTCAAAC
>NW_025129554.1:0-1125 GCF_004010195.1 Chiloscyllium plagiosum | reverse complement strand
GAAGTGAGACTCACCGGCCTATAGTTACTATAGTTCTAGCAACTGGGTGCATAGCATAACCAAAAAAAGAGCAGAGGCTCCAGTGTGGGGTTGATCTGAAATCACGGAGTGAGTGCATTTGGGGAAAGGAGTTTGGCCGTATCCACACATTGTTTTCCAAGAACAGTTTCTCAAGCTACACTTAACCCAGGAGTTGAGTGTAAGGGGGCACTGATGTAACAATGAATCCGTCACAGTGCAGTATCACCTCCTTCAACACGACCTGCAGCTTCACACCAGGGGGTGGACCGTGCTTCCATGGGTTGTTAGTGTCACACTTTCATTCAACTTCCTTGATCCGGACTTTCCAGACAGGAGGGCGGTGCCATATCGATCATCTCCTCGTATGTCGACGCCAGTGTCACCGTTTGGTGACGGAAGAAATATATCGTGTATCAGAACAACAGGGCACTTGGAACATCAGGGAGCAGAGTCTTAGGGAATGGAGCACCACGTCCGATGTCTGAACGGTTTGGAGTGAAGCCTCCAGTGCGCACTGTATCATTAAGTCCAGTACTGTCTCTATAGTTCAGTAACATATTCCCTGCCAGTCTCACTGAAATCAAAATGACATGTATTATATTACGTTAAATTCCACTACTAAACTATTACAGACTGACTTCACTTATCGATATCCATTTCCATAATCTCCAACTTCCCCAATAATTTAATTTCCTGTTTATCTTAGTTTAATCGCCAAATTTAGTTGCAGTACATCTGTTCCCTCCTCCTGATTGTTGATGCAGATAGTAAATAACTGAAGACCGAGCACCGGCCACTATACAACTCCAATGGTTATGGCCTGTCAAACAGATTAAACCTGATTTCTCCTGGTTGCCTGCTGCCTGTTTGATAACCAAAGTCTGTTCCAACTTATCCTAAAACTGTGATCTCCTGTTCTAGGTTAGTGAACTTGAGGAAATATCCACTCCACATCGACACTGTCAATCACCTTCAGCAACCAACATACGTCAATGAGAACTCCTCTCATTCTTCTAACTTCCAGAGAGTGTAGGACTGAACTACTCAATATCTCTTCAGAGGATAAACTTCACAACTCTAGAATCAATTTAGGGAACCTCTGCT
>NW_025129553.1:0-1125 GCF_004010195.1 Chiloscyllium plagiosum | reverse complement strand
GTGGGGTGAATTTGTATTTACAGAATTACGTTTAATTTTGCTCAAAAACTGCAAGCATCCATGTAAGATTCTACCAGTCCATTTTCTTTTAGATTAGAATCAGTCTGAACATGGGGGCATTGGCAGCCTCACATGGGGCACATCACACCTTCAATGCGTTATTTGGGCCGATATGATACCAATTGTTAAAGTTCACTTGAGAATGCAACTTTTAAAAAAGTTCTGAGATTTACATATGAAAGAACTGAAACCAACATATTCATTCTAAAAGATTAGAGACTTAACAATTTCAAGTACCTCATGTTGTAAACTTTTGTGATAAATTCTGTGTCTTATGATCTTACACTTCACAATTACCTGATGAAGAGCAGTGCTCCAAAAGCTAGTGCTCTGCAAATAAACCTGTTGGACCATAACCTGAGGTTGTGTGATTTTTAACTTTGTACACCCCAGTCAACACCGGCTCCTCCAAATCATTTGTTCTGCTCTGATCGCCGGACTGCGGAATCGTAGGTTTGCACGGGACAGTGTTCAGAGGGGATTGACCAAGAAATTGCCTGGGCTGAACAATTCGCACTATGAAGATAGACGAGCTAGGCTGGGGCTGTTTGTCTGAGAGCGCAGAAGGCTGAGTGAGGAACTGATGAACATGCACAGTAAGGGGACCGACATGTGTGATAAGAGTAAACTACTTATAGGAAGGATTAATAATCAGGGCTACACATTAAACACAAGAGAGTGGACTTTTGGAGGAGATTTAGGAAGAATGTTTTTACCCTGAGAGTGTTGGGTATCTGGAATTCACTGTCTGAACGTGTGGTAAAGGTAAGAGTCATAAGAATATTTCAGGACTATTTAACTGAACACTTGAGGCGCTGGGGCACACACGGATAAGGACCAGGTACTGGAAAGTGTGGCGAGGAGAAACAGATGCTTGATGAAAGACCCAAACACCGCAAATTCGGGCGCAGTAAAATGGCGGCCAGTGCGGCTCTGTGGCGCAATGAAAAGCACATTAGACTTCGACAGCATCGTTATTCATAGTTTGTTGGGTTTGAGTCGGAGTTTATTCAGTATCAATGATTGTTCTGCTGATTCATCGTCAATTCCTGTCGTCTGGAAATC
>NW_025129552.1:0-1125 GCF_004010195.1 Chiloscyllium plagiosum | reverse complement strand
GTGTTTGTGTATATGTATATATAATATATATATATGTATATATTTGTAATACATTAGTAAAGCTCCTTCGAACACTTTCCAAAACTTCCATACTCTTCCTATGACGTAGGGACCAGAACTGTATGCAATAACCAAGGGTTGCCACACCAGCGTTTTGTATAGCTGCACCATGACCTAATAGCTCCGAAACATAATCCTTGTCCCAATAAAACATGACTCACCTTATGCGTTCTTAATAAACCCTATCAATGTGTTTTGCAAATTTCAGGGCTCTATGCTCATGGACACTGAAATCTCTCTGCTCATCAACACTACCAAGAATCTTACCTTTATTTCAGTACTCTGTATTCCTGTTATTCCATCCAAAGTAAATAAACTCACACCTTTCCACATTAAAGTCCAGTTTCGAACCTCCCAGCTGTGCTCTGCACCTTAGCAATGTCCCCTTGTAACCTGCAAGATTGTTTGGCACGATCTACAATTCCACGGACCTTAATACTGTCTATAAATTTACTAACCCATCCTTCTACCTCCTTCATCCGGTTTAGTTATAAAAATTAAACCAGCAGCGGCCCCAAAACAGTCCTTGGGGTACACCAGGAATAACTGAACTCCAGGACGATCATTTACTATCAACCACCACTCTCAGTCTTCATTGAGCGAGCCAATTTTTATCCAAACCACTAAATCACCCTCAACCCTATGCTTGCGTATTTTCTGCCATAGCCTCTCTTAGGGAACATTACCAAACGCTTTATTGAAATCCAGATATACACCATCAAACTCTGTAACCTCATCCACCTGTTTGGTCACCATCTCAACTAATTCAACCTTCCCTGCACAAAACAGTGTTGACTATCCCTAATCTAACTGTTCCTCTACGTTTTATTATATTTCCTATCTCTTATAACCCGTTCCAACAAACAAAGTTTGGCTCACCATTTTAAAATTACCAGGGTTCACTCTACCTTCCCCCCCGCTACACTTATTGTACAAGGGGACAGCATTTGCTATCCTCCAGTCTTCTTACACTATTCCTGTGGACAAAGAAGACATAACGATCAAAGCCAAACTTCCTGCAATATCCTCCCTCGGTTACCAGATACTTCCATCCGGCCCAGGAGA
>NW_025129551.1:0-1125 GCF_004010195.1 Chiloscyllium plagiosum | reverse complement strand
GACACAGTATGTCTCAGAGAGTGTGAGAGAGAGCCAAAAAATGTCACAGTGTGTCTCAGAGAGCGACAGGGTGTCTCAGAGAGTCAGTGAGGGACAACAAGTGTTACAGTGTGTCTCAGAGAGTGTTAAATAATCTCAGAAAATGCCACCGTCTGTCAGAGAGTGTCACAGTGTGTCAGAGAGTGTCTCAGTGTGTCCCAGTGAGTGTCGCAGTCTGTCAGAGTGCCTCACAGTGTGTCTCAGAGAGGGACAGAGAGTGACATAATGTGTTCCAGTGTGGCAGATAGAGTCACAGAGTGTCACAGACTGTCACAGTGTGTCTCAAAGAGAGTCAGATAGTGTCACATTGTGTCTCAGCCAGTGTTAGAGAGTGCCACAGAGAGTTTCAGAGAGAGTCAGAGAGTGTCACAGTGTGTCTCAGAAATTCAGGGAGAGTCATAAAGTGCCACAATCTGTCGGCGAGGGTCACAGTGTGTCTCAGTGAGTGTCACAGTGTGTCTCAAAGTGTCAGGGAGAGTCAGAATGTGTCACAGTCTGTGTCAGAGAGTGTCAGATAGGATCAGAGAGTGTCACAGTGTGTTGGAGAAAGTGCCAGAAAGTGTCACAGTGCGTCTCAGCTTGTGTAAGAGAATGCCACAGAGAGTTTCAGAGAAAGTCAGAGTGTCACAGTGTATTTCAGAGAATGTCAGCGAATGTCTCAGAGAGTGTCACAGTCTGTCACAGTCACTCATGGTGTATTTCAGTGTGTCACAGTCTGTCAAAGAGTGTCACAGTGTGTCTCAGAGTCAGAGAGAGTCAGAATGTTTCACACTCTGTCTCAGAGAGTGTCGCAGAGTGTTGGAGAATGTGCCAGAGAGTGTGTCTCAGCGTGTGTCAGAGAGTGCCATAGAGAGTTTCAGAGAGAGTCAGAGAGTGTGACAGTGTGTCTCAGAGATTCAGGGAGAGTCAAAAAGTGTCACAATCTGTCAGCGTGTGTCACAGTGTGTTTCAGAGAGTGGCACAGTAAGTCAGAGTGTGCCAGAGAGTGTCAGTGTGTGTTTCAGAATGCCAGAGAGAGTCAAATAGTGTTTCAGTGTGTCACAGTTTGTCAGGGAGTGTTACAGGATGCCTCAGAGAGTGTCAGAG
>NW_025129550.1:0-1125 GCF_004010195.1 Chiloscyllium plagiosum | reverse complement strand
GTGTTAGATGGCTTGCATGAACATTTTGTTGAGTACTGAGCTAGAGATCAGGTTATTTAGGAATTGGTGTTGGATGATCAGTAGAGCTAATTGAGAGGTTTGCTGTAAAAGACCTTTTGGGATCAGTGACTACAATGTATTGATTTTCTTTTATGCTGTTTGAGTACACGAGAGTTTTTGTTTTATTTGAAGTAACTGTTATAAATCAGAATCATGCAAACCATGAAGGTGTGAGGAAAAGGTGGGGATTCCAGATGCTGGAGATCAGAGTCGAAGAGTGTGGTGCTGGAAGAGCATAGTAAAGCAGCATACTAGGAGCAGGGGAATTGACGTTTTGGGCATAAGCCCTTCATCAGGAATGAGGCTTATGTGTCAAGGGGGCTGAGAGATAAATGAGAATGAGGTGTGGCAGAAGGGAGGTAGCTAGGAATGCGATAGGTAGATGAAGGTGGGGTTGAAAGTGGTAGGTGATGAAGGGAGACAGAATGCCTCATCTGATGCATCCATTAAACCCAGTGTGTTCTTCTCTACATTGGCAAGATAGGTGGATCATTTCAGAGAACATATCTGGGACAGCCACATTGACCAATTCCACCACCTTGTGGCTGAAAACTTTAACTCCCCTTTCCAACCTGCCAAGGGCATGAGAGTCCCAGGCCTCCTCCATCGCCAAACCCTAACTACCCGAAGCATGAATAAAGAAAGGCTCCTCTTCGACCTTGGGTCTCTCCAACCACAGGGGATTAATATAGATTTCACCAGTTTCCCCATTTCCCCTAACTCCACCTTATGCCAGTCCAATGTTCCAACTCAGCACCCTCCCCCCTTTTAAACGTTCTTATGTGTTCATCTTCCTTTCCATCAATCTGGTCCACCCTCCTCTCTGACCTATCACTTTCAGACTTACCTTCAACTACTTATTAGATCAAAGGAAGCAGCTTAGAAAAATGTTAAGTGTTGTAGTAAGCCAGTGGATTTAAATAAATATAGGACCCAGCAACGGAAGACCAAGAAGCTGAGAAGAAATTCAAAAAGAAAAAATGCATGCAACCAAAAGAAAAACATAAACACTGCTAAACAAAAGTACATCATCGTATGAAACAAAAGTAAAAACACGGTCAAATG
>NW_025129549.1:0-1125 GCF_004010195.1 Chiloscyllium plagiosum | reverse complement strand
GGGCTAGATTGGGTTTGGATAACTGGTCGGCATGGACAAGTAGGATTGAAGGGTCTGTTTCCACGCTGTACATCTCTCTGACTCTTTATTTCATTTTTATATTCTATATCTGGCATCATTGCATTTTTCCCCCAAGGCTGAATAATTTGCAGATAACTTCATCCCAATGTGTGAAACTTCCAGAAAGGTGAACATCAAAATAGGAGACAAAAGTTTCCTCTATGACGCTATGACCAAGTATCCTAAACTGAACTAGCCCCATTTGCCTGTGTCGGATTCATATTCCTCTAAACCTTTCCTATTCATGTACCTGTCTGAATGTTTTTAAATGTTGTGCTTGTACCCACCTTCACCACTTTTCTGGAAGCTCATTTCATACACGCTGCACTCTTTGTGTGAAGAAGTTGCCCCTCAAGTCCCTTTTAAATCTTTCCCCTCTCGTCTTAAACCTACGCCCACAAGTTTTGGACTCCCCTACCCTAGGGAGGAGACCTTGGCTATTCACCTTATTTGTGCCCCTCCTGAGTTGATAAACTACTTTAAGGTCATCCCTCAGCCTCCCTGAAATGTACCTTGCTGTGAAGGATGAGATGGGTTCCTGTCCCTGCAGCATTGCTACAAAAGGTGTCAGTGAATGTTAAGGTGTAGTTTTGAAGTGGTGTGGAAATATAAAACAAACCATATTGGATCTCTAGGCTTGCTAAGACATTGTAGTTAGTCAACTTAGAATTAAAACTTACTTCAGCAACTAATATCAATCTAAATGTCAGCAGTTGTAATTAGGTATTGCAATATCTTGCAACAACAAAGACAACCTGCATTCCTTGCTTAAAGTATAACCAAAGTGAGGGATAATGACACTGAAATATAGCAAAGGAGACAAGGAAAGATTAATCCCCATAAGATGACGTTACTCAAAAACACCGATATTTGGATAACAACACTGGAGAGGCAGCTGAAAGGTGGTGAACCTTCTACTATGACATAAACTGCTTTAATCACATTGAGGAAGAACCATTACACAAGATCATATGGAACTTGTTGATGTGAGTGTGTAAAAATGCTAGGTAAAAACAATGACTGCAGATGCTAGAAACCAGAGTCTAGGTTAGAGTGGTGCTGGAA
>NW_025129548.1:0-1125 GCF_004010195.1 Chiloscyllium plagiosum | reverse complement strand
CGGGTTTGGGGGTCAGGGTTCCTGTGCCGGGGCGACGCTGGCACGGCCGCAGGGGCATTTTCGTGCCGGGGCGGGGCAGGTCGTGGGCTAGGTGTCTGGGAAGGGGATAGAGTGGTCTCCCCATGGGCGGGCCTGACACGTCGCGTCGTCTTGAGCGCCTTCTGGCCAGCCGGACGCTCATCCCCCTCCCTGCCAGGGGCTGGAGCATTGGAAGCTTCCGGCTTAGCCTCCGGTGCCGGGGCTTGTGGTGTTGACTGCGGGGGAGGGGGAGTGGGTGTGGCAGCACCACCATCAGCTGTTGGCGTGGGATGGGCAGCCTTCTGGGTGGGGCTGTTTTTTCTAATGTGCCCCACCTCGCGGCACAGGTGGCACCGCACGCCGTCCGCAAGGCGCGGTAGGCCGCGCCCTCATGGAGGAGGGTGAAAGAGCCCTCGGTGACCTCCTCCCAGGCCAGGCAAATGAACACCTGGCGCTGGAAGGAGTAGATGTGTCGGAGGGCGGGGTCCTTAAGACCGAGCAGGAGCGGTTGGACACCCGACCGGATCTCCCCAAAGGTGTTGAGGTGGGGAAGAAGGAACTCACTGGAAATGAAGGGCGGGACGTTGGAGATCATGACCCTCTGGGCCGTGACCTCCAAAGGGTCGACGGGCAAATGTGTCCCGCCCACAGTGAGCCCCCTCTCCACGGCCAGGTGGACCGCCTGCTCGGTCTTCAGGAAAAACACGGCCTTCCCGTACATCTGGGCCGCAGCGACGATGGCCATTGCGCCGACCACACTAGCCATGGCCTTGCTGCAGGCCTCGATGGACATATTGGGGTGGGGATAGGCCTTTACCCCCAAGCGTTTAGTTAAGTGCCTGAAGAGGGGTTGCGGTTGTGGCCGGGGTTGGGACAGCCGAGCCTAAGGCAGCGGCTACCCCGGCATAGGTGCGGCTGGGCCCCGCGACCTTCGGGCTCGCCATATTCTGCTGCTGAATGTTAGTAGGCCCCAGGCAGCAGCGGTGGAGGTGGGCCTCTGGCAGCAGCAGTGGTGGAGGTTGTGGGGAGGGGCCCAAGGTGAGTCCCAGGCAGTGACGGTGGAGACTGGCCTCAGGCAACAACAGTGATGGAGGCAGGCCTCGGGCG
>NW_025129547.1:0-1125 GCF_004010195.1 Chiloscyllium plagiosum | reverse complement strand
GAATTTTGGAGGGCTGCAAATTGTGGAGGAAATTACAGAAGTAAGCAGGGGTGAAGCCTGGAGGCAGTAATCGCGGATTTATGAGTAGGATACCGGAAGATGAAATCAGGCTTCAGGATGTGACAGAGGTAGTGAGGGCTGTACATGCCAGAACAGGTTTTGAGACTTCTTTTTTTCATTTATCAGGATATGTGGAGGGTTGAAGCAGCTGGAGTTTAGAGACAAACGGAGGGGCTACGGGTTGGAGGTGGTTAGATTCATAGGGAGAGGTGTTGGTGTTGGAGGTGGTTAGAGAGATGAATAAGTGTAAGGAGCTGGAAGTGTTTAGAGAGATAGGGAGGGGTGAGGGGTTTCGAGGTGATTACAGAGACAGAGAGGGGTGTGCAGGCTGGACGTCAATTGGGAGTGATGTGAAGGTTGGAGATGGTTATACCGATAGGAGGGGATGTTTGGGGTGGAGGTGATGAGAGAAAGTGAGGGAGGGATGAGTGAAATAGGTAGTGATGTAGTGGTTGGAGGAATTTGGAGAGATAGGGCGGGGTGTATGGAATGGAGGTGTGTAGAGAGATTTGGAGAGGTGGATGGCTGGAGGTCGTTAGCGAGATATGTAGGGGTGTGGGCTGGAGGTGGTTGGAGAGATAAGGAAGTTGTCGCGGCAGGAGGTTAGAATGATGGAGAGCGGTTGTCGGGGCTGGAGGTTTTGAGAGTTATAGGGAGGGGTGAAGAGGCTGGAGTTAGTTAGAGAGACAGCTATGCGGGAAGGAATTGGACGAGGTTACTGAGACAGGGGTGTAGGGGCTGGAGATTGCAAGACAGATATGGAGGACAGGAGTATATTGAGAAGGTTACAGAGATACGGAGGAATATAGGGGTTGGAAGTAGTTCGAGAGATAGGGAATGTGGTAATGGTCCAGATGTTGAGAGAAATATGGAGAGGTGTATGGGACAGAAGTGGTTAGAGAGAGAGAGACGCGAAAAGGAATGGAGGTGGTCAGAGAGATTGAGTGGGCGAAGGGTCTGGAGGTGGTTAGAGACAAAGGGAGGTGATCAGTGAGTTTGGAGGAGTTTAGAGAATTATGGAGCAGCAACGATTCTGCAGGAACAACCAGCCAGAGAGCAGTAAAG
>NW_025129546.1:0-1125 GCF_004010195.1 Chiloscyllium plagiosum | reverse complement strand
ATTGGAGGACCTGGGTGTTAGTAAGCAGAGACCCGGGTAATGATTGGGGGATCTGTGTGTTATTAAGCAGAGACCCGGGTAATGATTGGGGGACCTGGGTATTAGTAAGCAGAGACCCGGGTAATGATTGGGCGACCCGCTATTATTAAGCAGAGACCCGGGTAATGATTGGGGGACCCGGTATTATTAAGCAGAGACCCGGGTAATGATTGGGGGACCTGGTATTATTAAGCAGGGACCCGGGTAATGATTGGGAGACCCGATATTATTAAGCAGAGACCCGGGTAATGATTGGGTGACCTGGGTGTTAGTAAGCAGCGACCCGGGTAATGATTGGGAGACCCGGTATTATTAAGCAGAGACCCGGGTAATGATTGGCGGACCCGGTATTATTAAGCAGAGATCCGGTAATGATTGGGGAACCCGGGTATTATTAAGCAGAGACCCGGTAATGATTGGGGGACCCGAGTATTAGTAAGCAGAGACCCGGGTATTGATTGGGGACCCGATATTATTAAGCAGAGATCCGGGTAATGATTGGGGGACCCGGGTATTATTAAGCAGAGACCCGGGTAATGATTGGGGGACCCGGTATTATTAAGCAGAGACCTGGGTAATGATTGGGGGACCCGATATTATTAAGCAGAGACACGGGTAATGATTGGGAGACCCGATATTATTAAGCAGAGACCCGGGTAATGATTGGGGGACCCGATATTATGAAGCCGAGACCCGGGTAATGATTGGGGGACCCGATATTATTAAGCAGAGATCAGGGTAATGATTAGGGGACCCGGGTATTATTCAGCAGAGATCAGGGTAATGATTGGGGAACCCGGGTATAGGTAAGCAGAAACCCGGGTATTGATTGGGGACCCGATATTATTAAGTAGAGATCCGGGAAATGATTGGGGGACCCCGGGTATTATTAAGCAGAGACCCGTGTAATGATTGGGGGACCCGATATTATTAAGCAGAGACCCGGGTAATGATTGGGGGACCTGATATTATTAAGCAGAGACCCGGGTGATGATTGGGGGACCCGATATTATTAAGCAGAGACCCGGGTAATGATTGGGGGACCCGATATAATTAAGCAGAGACCCGGGTAATGATTGGGGGACC
>NW_025129545.1:0-1125 GCF_004010195.1 Chiloscyllium plagiosum | reverse complement strand
GTTGGTGTGCCAATTTAAGACTGGAGAAGTTAGTGTGGAAGTTATTGGCAGAGTCGAGAATGTGTTGCTGGAAAAGCAGAACAGGTAAGGCAGCATCTGAGCAGCAGGAAAATGGACGTTTCGGGGAAAAGTACTTCATCAGCAATGGGGCTTCGAGCCTCAGGAGTGGAGAGATAAATGGGAAAGGTGAGGCTGGCGAGAAGGTCGGTGAGAGTGTGTTACGTCAGTTTGAGGAATTCAGCTTGTTCTTGGGAATGAATTGGCAGGATCCAAAGTGGGAATGACATCCTTTGTTGTGGAGAAGCCCAAAGAAGACCAAGAAAATCAGGAGCTAAACAGAATTATCCTCGTATTTTACCAGACTCTGTGGTAATCTGATTCCACCATCATAAGTCACAGCACGAAGTGAAAACTAAAGAGAAAGATGAAGAAGTCGAGTTTCATGAAGCAGATACGCTGTATTTGTATTGGTGCAGGATAAACCTGAACAGGCAAAGCGTCAGGCAGAAGTGTTTATTTCTGAAAGCCAAAGAGTCTTGCAACAACAAGACAAGACAATAAATAATATACATGTTGATTCATACTCCATAAAGGAGGCAGACAATATTCCAGAGGGTTATTATCTAAAAGATAGAATCTTCACATGGTCATAGAGACGGCGGCAGGTTAGTTCAGAGGAGAAATGTGCACCAGATTCTGTTGCCGATAGCATACTGATAGGAAGTGTTACAGGTAGCACGTGAACTATATGTAGGAGGTCACCTCGGGTCATGGAAGACTTCGTCTTAGTTCCAAAAACATTTGCACTGGCCTGAAATGCACAAAGATGTGGTTAACATTTGCCGTACTTGCCGTACATGCCAAATGTCGGTTCGCCACAGGCTGTAATACAACAAGCACCTTTGTTGCCAATTCCATTGAAAGAAACTTTCACGTGGATTATCATTTATTGTATAGGTCCCCTCCCGATAACTAAGTTGGGAACCAGTACTTGTTAACCATGATTGATGTGTCTGCCAGATTTCCGGAGGCATAGTAGTGGAATTTGTACATACGATATGGGCCACACAAAGAATAGAATCGGACCAATGCTCAAAGTTTACTAGGAGCGTGTTTAAGGAGATT
>NW_025129544.1:0-1125 GCF_004010195.1 Chiloscyllium plagiosum | reverse complement strand
TAATCCTCTGATGTCCGTACCTTGCCTAATCCAAATTATTAACACATTTAGCGCATTCTCAGGCTATAAAATAAATGTTTCAAAATCGGAGGCAATACCAATTGGTGACCTTGCTATGATACCCCACTTAGTGGACGGATCTCTTTTTCCCTTTCGTTGGTATCTGGAGGGCTTCTTATATTTAGGCATTTTTATTACTCCAGTATTTGGTCAGTTGTATAAGGCAAATTTTGTGCATTTACTGGAAAGAATAAGGCAGGACCTCCAGCAATGGGGAGACCTTCCAATTTCCTGGTTCGGTAGAATAGCACTAATCAAAATGAATGTCCTGCCCCGTCTCCTATATCCTATGAGAATGCTTCCGGTGATGCTGCCGAGGACAGCTTTATGTAAATTATACGGCTGGCTGAGTTCCTTTATCTGGAACCATAGGCGACCCCTCATTAAGCTGAAGAAGCTACAGCTTCCACAGACAAGGGTAGGATTGGACTTCCAAGACTTTAGGAAATATCAGTTAAGTTCCCTATTAAGTTACATAGCTGATGGGGTCTTGTCTGATCCACAATCAATCTGGTTGGATATCGAGGACTCTCAAGTTAAATTCCCACTTATTAACCTTTTATTTTCAGACAAGAAGAAAATCATTACAGATCACTGTAAAAACTCTATAATACTAAATTAAGGCTTGGAATATAATGTGGCAAAATGAGGGCAACTCACATAAAACTTCCCCCTATGCACCAATAGTGGGAGCATGTGGATTCCAACTGGGGTTTACAAATGCCACTTTTAAACTCTGGACATCCAGGGGTATCTCATGTTTAGGGGATCTTTTTAAAGATGGAGTCCTGATGTCTTTTGAACAGCTGCGTCAGAAATTCAGATTACCTCATGGAGACCTCTTTCGATACTTCCAAATTCGAGATTATATACAGAAGAAGACTATTTTATTAGATAGTCTTTATAAATCAGATAGAGAATGTAGTGTCCTACGACCAGTGGGGGTATCTTCCATCAGTACTATTTATCATTTACTACATGATGAAGTATCGGGAGATATGGATAATCTGCTTAAAACATGGGATCAGGATTGGGGACTAGAAATCTCTATAGAAACGTGGAATG
>NW_025129543.1:0-1125 GCF_004010195.1 Chiloscyllium plagiosum | reverse complement strand
TGAGAGACAATGTCATGGAAGGATGTGTTTCCAGGTTCCAGAATGGTGAAGTGAAGACATTTCGACAGTATCCTGCAAAGTGAGCCATGTTTCCAGGAATGATGTGTGAATGGGATATTGGTGTGAGTTCGGGGGACGGTGTGTATTGGATGAGCATTTTTTCTGCAGCTTTGTAACTGAGAATACCTTCAGCAGAGTCTTCGACTCATTGGATTGAATCTAACAATAAATTGTCTCAGTGACATTTTCACTGAGTATGACGGAGGGATTGTCTGCATGAGACCGAACTAGTTTGCTGGTGCTATCTTATCAAACTACCCTCATTAGCAACCTACCCCACCCCATGGCGTCCCTCTCATTCAATGCCAGCTCGATTTTCCTTCATGGATGGAGGCAATCACGAACGTCTGCATGGCACTAGATATTCCGTGATCCCTGACACTGGTGCCATCTTCAAAAGGCCAATGGGCACACAGTTGAGCTTTCTCAGTTAGGAGCTGTCCTGCACAGTTTACTGTGAGCATGGCAGATAAGGGGCAATTACACCACGGTTTGTTGGCAGGGGCACTGAGGTCATGGTCGATGGGCTAGTACAGAGGGGGGCACACCACCAGACCCACAGAACTTGGTCTGAGCTCACCACCTAGCTCAGTGTAGTAACTGTGGTCAGAAGAAATGCCCAGCAACACAGGACAAGCATCAATAACTTTCCCTGCTCTGTCAGGATAAGGCTCACTGTATTCTCTCTGCTCCCTCATGCTCACTGTATATCTGTTATAGGACCTATCCCCGAACAAGGTTCATGCTCCATCACTCTCACTACTGTTTGCAGTCTCTCTCTCTCTCACTCACTCACTCTCTCGCTCTACTTTACCCCCCACAATAATAACACTGCATGGATACAACACTGTGGACTTATTCCCTGCAGACAAATAGCAGGGCCACCCACTCTCAGCCTCCCTCCCTCAGTCCCTTTCTCACATTCCAGACGAAACAATTTGGAATAGGACAGAAAGGGCCAACCCAGGTAGTGGGGTGCTCAATATCCGTTCCCTCACCATCTCCCGCTCCCTGCCATATGGGGAGGGCCCGGGTACGAGTCGGAGAGGACCGGGACGCCTCGTG
>NW_025129542.1:0-1125 GCF_004010195.1 Chiloscyllium plagiosum | reverse complement strand
TGAAAGGTTCCCTCCCCACGGATACTGCCAGACGTGCTGAGTTTCCCCAGCAATTTCTGTGCTGTCTCTCAGATCTGCAGCATCTGCAGCTCTTTGTTGGAAACAAAGCAAACATTGAGCCACCGAAGGGGATATTGGGTCAGGTGATAGTCTTCCTCATCCATAGAGTCAGATGGGAAGGAGCATGGAATCATAGAATCCTTACAGTGTGGAAAACGGCCATTCGGCCCATCATGCAGCCCACCAAGACTCACTCCTGCTACCCTATCCCTGTAACCCCGTATTTCCCATGGCAAATCCACCTAACCTACACATCCCTGGGCACTATGGACAATTTAGCATGGCCAACCCACCCTAACCTGCTCATCTTTGGACTGTGGGAGGAAACCGGAGCACCCAGAGGGAACCCACACAGACCTGGGGAGAATGTGCAAACCCCACACAGTCTTCAATCAGACAGGGATCTGGGTAATTGGAGAGGGTTAGAGAGGGAGTCCAGACGGTTAGACTGGTGTGTGAATGATGAGCCGAACAGCCTGATCTCAGTGCTGTAAAACCTCTACAGTAACATGCAGCATTCACCACAGTTTGTATTGTGTTTTCATCCGTCCTGTTATTGACCTTATTCTGAATGAAATGGATGGAGAGGAGTTGTTTGTGCATTCAGTCAGATCTGTGTATTGGTGGGTCAGGAGCATCCTACCCAATAACAACAGGGGGAGGGCGGATTGAATTCCTGCCCATTACATCCCATTGCAACATGTCATTTCATCATGGATTTCATTTGGATAAAATGTTTTATTGTTAATATCATCACAATATATTGATGCCCTTCTGTGCATGTTATGAATTTGGATAGAGCGATCCCTCTTTTCTCTGTAAACAAACGGAATATCAAGGAGTCGGATTGGGGAACGTATCCTCTCACAGAAACAGGAACAGGGGGATGTCATTCCTTCTGATATAAACACATGCCATGCTGAGAAATCTGATAAGGTCAGGCGGCATCTATAGGGAGAAGGGAAATGATAACCCGTGTGTTATGAGGGTGAGGGGATTCAGCAGAGCGGAAGGAAGCTAGAAAAGTCATGATTTCTGAGCGATTGGAATGGGGGTAACGCTGAA
>NW_025129541.1:0-1125 GCF_004010195.1 Chiloscyllium plagiosum | reverse complement strand
GGTTTCTGTGTGCTGTGCAGTAGGTTTCTGGGTGCTGTGCTGTGGGTTTCTGGATGGTGTGCAAGAGGTTTCTGGGTGCTGTGCAGTAGGTATCTTGGTGCTATGTTAATGGGTTTCTGTCAGCTTCTTGGAGTACAGGCATTTCTAATCCTGAACAATCATCTGCCCACTGATAACTCTGTTCATTTCTTACAGTTCAAATCCCACGTAGTCTTCCAGGTCAATGCTCTTTCATCAAAATTTGAAAAAGCAATGAAATATGACCTAAACCTGTATAGCGGGAAAGGCTGGTGGAACAAGTTTAAAAATTAATGATTGGGTAAACACAGATTAAATTTAAAAAGGAGATAAGCACACAAAGAGATAGCAATGGGACAACTAAAGGAATAAACGATAGATCTGGAAGAAGTATAAATGAGAATAGCAATATAATCACCGATATTTGCTGTCTGACAAAGGACAAAGTCTGAAATTACTTAAATCATCAAATGCAGAAGACTCACAAGCACTTTAGATTAGATTCCCTTATGTGTGGAAACAGGCCCTTTGGCCCAATCAGTCCACACCGGCTCTCCAAAGACTACTCTTCCCAGACCCATTTCCCTCTGAATGATGCACATAACTCTACAGGCAATTCACCTGACATGCATATCTTCAGACTGTGAGAGGAAACCCACACATACACGGGGAAAATGAGCAAACTCCACACGGACAGTTCCCCGAGGCTGCAATTGAACCTAGGACCCTGGTGCTGTGAGGCAGCAGTGCTGACCACTGAGCCACAGTGCCACCCCTAACCTTTTCCCCATGATGGCCCCATTTTTCCTTCTCTAGGACAAGCATGCAGCCAATCAGCATCCCTCCGAAGGAAAATGGGAGGAGTGTGGAGGAAGTCAGCATTTCTGTGAGGTAGGAGAAAGTGAGGACTGCAGATGCTGGAGATCAGAGCTGGAAAAGCGCAGCAGATTATCAGGCAGCATCAAAGGAGAAGGAGAATCAACGTTTCGGGCATAAGCCCTTCTTCAGGAATGAGCAGGGTGTGCCAAGCAGGCTAAGATAAAAGGTAGGGAGGAGGGACTTGGGGGAGGGGTATTGGAAATGCGATAGGTGGAAGGAGGTTAAGGT
>NW_025129540.1:0-1125 GCF_004010195.1 Chiloscyllium plagiosum | reverse complement strand
GGCTGGGAGACGCAGAGAGACCAGACTGAGAGATACTGAGAGACCAGGCTGAAAGACACAGAGAGACCAGGCTGGGAGACACTGAGAGACCCGACTTAGACACACCCAGAGACAAGGCTGAGTGACACTGAGAGACCAGGGTGGGAGACACAGAGAGACCAGGCTGAGAGACACAGAGAGACCAGGCTTAGACACACCCAGAGACCAGGGTGAGAGACACTGAGAGACCAGGCTGGGAGACGCAGAGAGACCAGACTGAGAGACACTGAGAGACCAGGCTTAGACACACCCAGAGACCAGGGTGAGTGACACTGAGAGACCAGGGTGGGAGACACAGAGAGACCAGGCTGAGAGACACAGAGAGACCAGGCTTAGACACACCCAGAGACCAGGGTGAGAGACACTGAGAGACCAGGCTGGGAGACACAGAGAGACCAGGGTGAGAGACACTGAGAGACCAGGCTGGGAGACACTGAGAGACCAGGCTGAAAGACACAGAGAGACCAGGCTGGGAGACACTGAGAGACCAGACTTAGACACACCCAGAGACAAGGCTGAGTGACACTGAGAGACCAGGCTGGGAGACACAGAGAGACCAGGCTGAGAGACACAGAGACCCAGAGACCAGGCTGAGTGACACTGAGAGACCAGGCTGGGAGACGCAGAGAGACCAGACTGAGAGACCAGGCTGAGAGACACAGAGAGACCTGGCTGAGAGACCAGGCTGAGAAGAGACCAGGCTGAGAGACACAGAGAGACCTGGCTGAGAGACCAGGCTGAGAGACACTGAGAGACAAGGCTGAGAGACCAGGCTGAGAGACCAGGCTGAGAGACACCGAGAGACCAGGCTGAGAGACACTGAGAGACCAGGCTGAGAGACACCGAGAGACCAGGCTGAGAGACACTGAGAGACCAGGCTTAGACACACCCAGAGACCAGGCTGAGAGACACTGAGAGACCAGGCTGGGAGACACAGAGAGACCTGGCTGAGAGACCAGGCTGAGTGACACTGAGAGACCTGGCTGAGAGACCAGGGTGAGAGACACAGAGAGACCTGGCTGAGAGACCAGGCTGAGTGACACTGAGAGACCTGGCTGAGAGACCAGGCTGAGAGACACAGAGAGA
>NW_025129539.1:0-1125 GCF_004010195.1 Chiloscyllium plagiosum | reverse complement strand
CTACAGTCTATATCTTCCATATCCTTTTCCACCGTCAATACTGATGCAAAATATTCATTTAGTATCTCCCCCATTTTCTTCAGCTCCACACAAAAGCCGCTTGCTGTTCTTTGAGGGGCCCTATTCTCTCCCTAGTTATCCTTTTGTCCTTAATATATTTCTAAAACCCCTTTGCATTCTCCTTAATTATATTTGCAAAAGCTATCTCACGTCCCCTTTTTGCCCTCCTGATTTCCCTCTTAATTATGCTCCTACTCCCTTTATACTGTTCTAAGGATTCACTCGATCTATCCTGTCTACACCTGACATATGCTTCCTTCTTTTTAACCAAACCATCAATTTATTTAGTTATCCAGCATTCCCAAAATCTCCCAGCCATTCCTTTCACCTTGACAGGAATATACTTTCTCTGGATCCTTGTTGTCTCATTTCTGAAGGCTTCCCATTTTCCAGCCATCCCTATACCTGCGAAAATCTGCCTGCAATCAGCTTTCGAAAGTTCTTGCTTAATACCGTCAAAATTGGCCTTTCTCCAATTTAGAACTTCAACTTGTAGATCTGGTCTATCCTTTTCCATCACTGTTTTAAAACGAATACAATTATGGTCGCTGGCCCCAAACTTCTCTCCCACTGACACCTCAGTCACCTGCTCTGCCTTCTTTCCAAAGAGTAGGTCAAGTTTTGCACCTTATCTAGTAGGTACATCCACATATTGAATCTGAAAATTGTCTCGTACGCACTTAAGAAATTCCTCTCCATCTAAACCTTTAACACATTGGAAGTCCCAGTCTATGTTTGGTAAGTTAAAAATCCCCTACCATACCTACCCTATTATTCTTACAGATAGCTGAGATCTCCTTACAAGTTTGTTTCTCAATTTCCCTCCGACTATTGGTGGTGGTGCGGGGGGAGGGGGGGGAGGTCTATAATACAATCCCAATAAGCTGATAATCTCTTTCTTATTTTTCAGTTCCACCCAAATAATGTCCCTGGATGTATTTCTGGGAATATCGTCCCTCAGCTCAGCTATAACGGTATCCCTTGTCAAAAATGCCACTCCCCCTTCTCTCTTGCCTCTCTTTCTACCCTTCTATCAATCTGCTAGTCCTGCCCATCACTGAGCCA
>NW_025129538.1:0-1125 GCF_004010195.1 Chiloscyllium plagiosum | reverse complement strand
ATACACACTCATCCACTCTCTCTCTCTCCCCCCTGCACATGCGCACACACACACACACACACACAAGTCGAGGGGGTGAAGTTTTATTTGCAGAGACAATCTAACTTCTTTCAAAAATCTACAGTCTCTAGTGACATTTTATCAATTCCCTCTTTGGAAACAAAACCAGTCTGACTCCAGGCGGGGATACAAACCGACTCTAACCTCACACCCTTAACGCATCGCCTGAGCTGAGATATCACAGTTTATTTTTTATATAAAACCTGACCTTATCCCGAGAAGGAGACTGGACAGAGGTCCCGGGATTTACGTATTAATGAACCGAAACCTGCAATACCATTCCAAAAGATGTAAGACTGAACAACAATCCGGATTTGTTCCATCTGTCGTTCCAGTTACCGGACACTCTCGGCTTCTGTGATAAACTCTGTGCCCTTTGACCCTGCTCTCCAGCGACCTGATGGAGGACCAGCGCTCCGAGAGCTAGTGCTCCCAAATTAACCTGCTGGACGGGAACCTGGGGGTGTGGGCGTTCTAACTTTGTCCTTCCTGATTAAACCCCTCGGCCTGGAATATAACCCCTCGATTCCCCCTTCCTGATTAAACCGCTCGGCCTGGAATATAACCCCTCGATTCCCCCTTCCTGATTAAACCCCTCGGCCTGGAATATAACCCCTCGATTCCCCCTTCCAACCTACACACGATCTCCCCATGAAAGGGTCCATCCATCCCCAGGATCGGCCGAGGGTACTTTCACTGCGCTGTCTCCAATGCCCGGTCTATCTCTGCTTGGATACAGGGCCCTGAATCTTCACAGTGATCCAGCTGTGCTCTGACTAGTGCCATGTCTCATCTGTCCCTGCTTTTATACCCCATTCATACTGGAAATAAAGGACAATATTCCACTGCCCTTCCCTGTTCCCGACAAAACCTGGATGGGAGATGTTGTGATTGATAGGCGAGGATTCCTGGATCTTGTAGCTTTCTGCAGAGTTTCTCCATTGAAATAATATACAGCACCTCTATTCCTCCTGCAAATGTGTGTAACCACATGAGGCAAGGAACAGCAAGATCACACACTATGTGGGACACTCCCACAGCGCCCGCTCCCTCAGCACTGACCCT
>NW_025129537.1:0-1125 GCF_004010195.1 Chiloscyllium plagiosum | reverse complement strand
AACCAGTGAATATTTCATTTGTTGGCAACTCTTCAAGCCTGGGGTTGGGTGTGGCTTTTTAAACAATATTCATGCTGTAAAACCCTTTGAGAATCAAGGCACTTTTGTCATACTTGTTCTCACTTGTATCAGCACAGGGAGGGAGGATGATGCAGATGAAATTTGTTGTGTATATTGCATGTCCGTAATCTTAGCTCCAGGACAACTCTGCAGGAGCAGATTCATTGTCAGTATTTTTAATCAACATATCCAGAGATGTTATTATGCACCCCTGTAGCATGTGGGGCTTGAACACAAATCTTCTAGACCAGAGTTGGAGACACTACCACTGTACCACAAGAACTCAAGTTTCCAACGGTAGTGTCCTGGGCATAAACATTTCCAGCTAATTCGTCGATGACCTTCCTTTCATGATAAGGCCAGAAGTGTGGATGTTCAACGATGATGAGATGACAGGCTATACCCATTTCCAGGAAGATACAATCTAACCACTTTTTTATTTATTTGCCATGTTTTTATCTCTCCACCCTGGATCCTCCATGCCTACATTCCTGATGAAGGGCGTTTGCCCGAAACATCGATTTTCCTGTTCCTCGGATGCTGTCTGACATGCTGTGGTTTTCCAGCACCACTCTGATCTCTACTCTGGTTTCGAACTCCCGGCCGTTAGTTGTTCAGCGCCGAGGAGCTTGTGAGTGCTTGTCAGACCTACAACTCCCATCAGGCAACCCGATCCAAGCCTATGGAAACCAAAGTAGCCGGCCCTTACTGCGCAGGCGCTGGCTACAAGGGCTGCACGGTTAATGTCGTCCACACAGTGTGTGCTGCGGAAAATTAATGGCTGAGGAATGTTGTGTGGAGAGAGAAACAGTTAGTGCCGAGAGTCTGATCTAACTCTTGGTCAGAACTGGAAGGAGATGCTCGAAAATTCTGGGCTTTGTGTTGTAGACGGAGGGAACAGATGGTGAGAGTGCCCAGAGCTAAATAATGTGCCTTTTTGTTGTATATTTGAGGCTGTTCCTTCCCATGTTTGTCCCTGATCATTTGCAGCCAGACATTTCATTGTTTCCCGTTTATCTCGGGTAGTGCTCGCTCTCAGACTCAATACATGGCAATCTGTTTCTG
>NW_025129536.1:0-1125 GCF_004010195.1 Chiloscyllium plagiosum | reverse complement strand
TGATATACAGTCCTCAAAACCTTTCTAAACTGCGAACCCTTCACTTTAAAAGTGTGCTCCACCTTTGTCTTGTCTCTGTCTTAAAAGAACAGTGGCTGTCTGTCCACCCTGGTCCATGTCCCTCGTAATCATTTCCTTTTGAATCATGGCCCCCTCAGCCTTCTCTGCTCCAAAGTAAACAAACCAAGCTTATCAGGACTCTCTTCATAGCTGAAATGAGCCATTCCATGGAACATCCTGGTGAATCTCCTCAGCAGGAGAATCGACGTTTCAGGCATAACCCCTTCTTCAGGAATGAGGAAAGTGCGTCCAGCAGGCTAAGATAAAAGGTACGGAGGAGGGACTTGGGGGAGGGGCTTTGGAAATGCGATAGGTGGAGGGAGGTCAAGGTGAGGTTGATAGGCCGGAGTGGGGTGGGGGCGGAGAGGTCAGGAAGAAGATTGCAGTTTAGGAATGTGGTGCTGAGTTCGAGGGATTTGACTGAGACAAGGTGGGGGAGGGGAAATGAGGAAACTAGAGAAATCTGAGTTCATCCCTTGAGGTTGGAGGGTTCCCAGGCAGACCTGTTGCGCTTTTCCAGCAACACATTTTCAGTTCTGATCTCCAGCAGCTGCAGCCCTCACTTTCTCCTCGAATCTCCTCAGGACCCCATCCAGTGCAATCAAAGACTTCCTGTAATAGGGGCTCCCAGAACTGCACACAACATTCCATTTTGGCCTAACGAAAGTATACCATAGCTCTTATAATCTGTTATTTGATGAAAAAAAACAATATTTACGGTTTCTATGCTTTGTAAACTTTTGTATTAAACTGTTTAGTCACATTCAGGGACCAGTAGAGAATCACCCTCTGAGTTTCCTAGTGTGCTGCCATTCATTGAGTCCTCCCTGTCTGGTTCCATCTTCAAAAGTGCATCACCACATATTTATCAGAGTTACATTCCATCTGCTATTGATCTGCCCAACTGACCATTCTCTTTGTACCTTCCTGTAACATACGAGCTTCCGCCTACTGCCAAAAACACAGCCAATCTTTGTATCAAACACTAACTTATATATGATACTTCCCCTTCATCCCCATTCATATCTACAACGTTTATAAATGTCACAAATGATACGTTTAATG
>NW_025129535.1:0-1125 GCF_004010195.1 Chiloscyllium plagiosum | reverse complement strand
TATAGACACAGCACACACACAGCATGATATAGTTTTGACACAGCACACATACAGCATGATATTGTATAAACACAACACACATACAGCATGATATTGTATAGACACCGCGCACACAGCATGATATTGTACAGACGCAGCACATATATAGCATGATATAGTATAGACGCAGCACAAACACAGCATGATATTGTAGAGACACAGAACACATACAGCATGATATTGTATAGACACAGCACACATACAGCATGAGAAAGTATAGACACCGCACACATATGGCATGATATTGTATAGACACAGCACACACAGCATGATATTGTATAGACACAGCAGACATACAGCATGATATTGTATATACACAGCACACACACAGCATGATATTGTACATACGCAGCACGTAGAGAGCATGATATAGTATAGACGCAGCACACACACAGCATGATATTGCATCGACACAGAACACATACAGCATGATATTGTATAGACACAGCACATACACAGCATGATATAGTATAGACGCAGCAAATTTATAGCATGATATAGTATACACGCAGCACACATACAGCATGATATTGTATAGACACAGCACACACACTGCATGATATTGTATAGACACAGCACACATACAGCATGATATAGTATACACACAGCACACAGAGCATGCTATTATAGACACAGCGCACACACAGCATGATATAGTATAGACACAGCACACACACAGCATGATATAGTATAGACACAGCACACACAGCATGATATAGTGTTGACACAGCGCATGTACAGCATGATCAAGTTTCGACACAGCACACATACAGCATGATATTGTATAAACAGAGCACACACACAGCATGATATAGTATTGACACAGCACACATACAACATGATATAGTACAGACACAGCACACAGAGCATGATACAGTAGAGACACAGCACATACACAGCATGATATAGTATAGACACAGCACACATACAGCATAATATAGTATCGACACAGCGCACACACAGCATTATATAGTATAGACACAGCACACACACAGCATGATATAGTATAGACACAGCACACACAGCATGATATAATACACATACAGCGCACATACAGCATGATATTGTATAGACACAGCACACACA
>NW_025129534.1:0-1125 GCF_004010195.1 Chiloscyllium plagiosum | reverse complement strand
GAATATTGTAACATGACAAAAGCGTATTCAAAAACTTTCTAAAGGGTAGTACGTTAGCTGCCTTCAACACACCCCACAACATTGAGTCTCAGACACACCACCACAACCCCCAAACCCGCCACACTCGAGGTGGAGAGAAAATCCTCAAATTACCTCTAATGAGCTTCAACCTGAAGAATATGCTGTTGCGCCGGATCTTTAAATAAAGTTGTTTTCTATTAATTTAGTGCATGCTCATTTTAACCTTGTTCATCTTTCCAGGTTCCTTTCTGGTTCCAACATATATAATGCGAGCTTATCTGATCTCTCTTCACAGCTGGAATTCTCCACCGCAGTAAGTTCCTCTGTAATATACTCCCACTCCGATCAAAAGATCTCTTGTGCAACAAATTCTTTTTTACCACAGGGCGGTCAAGTTATTTCCCTAATATTTTAAACAGTTGACTCCCAAGTGACTCACCATGTTATCTCCCTTTACCTGAACCTGAGCTGTGACTTCTCTCCATCTTCTATAAATCAAAATTCTTTTACACTTTCTTTCCAATCCACAATCTCTTGGCCATGGCCAAGATTCCTGAAGAGTCATGTGATGAAGGTCTCAGGTTGAACATGACTGCTGTTTGTCACGGCACAGAACCTCTACACTGCTTTTCACACAAAATAATACTGTTAATCTCGCGTATTTGGGCATTCATCACCCAAGTTTTTCTTTTTATGATCGTAGTTGTCATTACATGCTCAGCAATATGTAACAAATCACCTCGAGCGAACATCAAGTGCCCACAAATGTTGTAAACTTTACAAGCACACAAGAAGGAAACGCAACGATCTTGGTAGTGGCACGGACTGTGAAATGCAGGGAATACCAATAATACCGAGGGCTCGAGGACTGCTGAGATTACATGATTTAACACCTTTTCCCACATATATCTTCACACTTGCTCTGCTTGTTTAAAGTAGGATCTCCGTTTCTCTCTGAGGTTCTGATAGTCAGATGTAAAAATTAAAATAAGGCTTTTTGAAAACTCCATGTCGAAATTAATCAGTGTGACAGTGAATCAAATGAAAGCGATTTCTTCCACACCTGTCACAACTATCTATTAGACTTCCCATTATAAATGTTGC
>NW_025129533.1:0-1125 GCF_004010195.1 Chiloscyllium plagiosum | reverse complement strand
ATCCAGTAGTTGGAGGAATTATGGTGGGCAATGCTTTTGAAATAGTGTCTTTTTCCCTGGTTTTGGGCTGATGTAGCGTTACGTCTGGTCTTCTCCCAAAGGAATTGCTATTGTCTGGATCATACAGACCATCTCAAAGTAGTTTAAGATTGATGTATAAACAGGACACTTTGCTTCTTTTCAGGCAAATGTAAGGTGCCGTGTTCTAGATGCGACTTTAATGGTCAAATAACTCAACATTAAGCAAAACACAATTAACAGGATGTTGGGTACAGTAATACTTACTGATGAACTGTTCCGATCTAGTAACATGCCATAAACACATCCTTTTGCAAAAGCGCATATTTTGAAGTCTGATTTCCTCATATCCAATGTCTGCAGCAGAAAGAGTAACACCAGCTTCTGGCTGTGTACGTGAACGGGTGAAAGATCTCTTCTACGCATGCTGAATTTAAGACCTAAATACAATCTATAAATCCTAACCTGTGATAAAAGGAAATACCCATCCAGGCTACTTCTGTTGTTCCATTTTTTTTTTAAACTAAAGCCTTACAAAGATTTTACAGCACCACGAACAGCTCTGCGCCTCTGGTTTCAATCTACTTCTGAACAGGAACCACGATACAGTACACATTTTATAGCCACGCCATTATCACAACATGGTATCACTTTTCCCCGGAGCCTCTCACTCACAACCGTACCTCTCCATGCACACCATTGCCGCAAATCAAACGTTGACATCCTTTTTTTGCAGGGGCTGGTCATTTATACTTTCTCAATCATCTCTCTCAAACCTCTCCTCCGATGCCCAGAGGTGGCGACCCTTTCGAACGTATGAACAAGATCATAACAAGCCTGTTCTGCAGTTCAGTAACGTCATGGATAATCTGATTTTAAACACATCTTGCGCTCAGTAGCAGCAGTCCGTACAAACTAGATTTGCAATAGAAGCAGAGTGGCAACAAGAGCAGGTTGAAAATACAGAATCCTACAGCCACTCAGGCACTGCCTGTCAACAACGCTCAAGTAAGGAGTATGATGAACATTCCCCAGTTGCCTGGATGAGTGCAGCTCCAATAACACACAAGAAGTTTGTTAGTATTCGGGGCAAAGCAATCCACCTGT
>NW_025129532.1:0-1125 GCF_004010195.1 Chiloscyllium plagiosum | reverse complement strand
TGGGCAGTTAGTTATCAGCAATAAATGCTGGGCTGTTAGGGATCAGTAACAAATGCTGGGCAGTTAGGGATCTGCTAGAATAGCTGGGCAGTCAGAGATTAGCAATAAATGCTGGGCAGTTAGGGGTCAGCAATAATTGCTGGGCAGTTAGGGGTCAGTAATAAACGCTGGGCAGTTAGTTATCAGCAATATATGCTGGGCAGTTAGGGATCAGTAACAAATGCTGGGCAGTTAGGGATCTGCAAGAATAGCTGGGCAGTCAGAGATTAGCAATAAATGCTGGGCAGTACAGGAACAGTAATACACGCTGGGCAGTTAGGGATCAGAAAAAATGCTGTTTAGTTAGGGATCAGCAATAATGCTGGACAGTTAGGGATCAGCAATAATGCTGGACAGTTAGGGATCAGCAATATGCTGGGCAGTACAGGATCAGTAATACACGTTGGGCAGTTAGGGATCAGAAATCAATGCTGTTTAGTTAGGAATCAGCAATAAATGCTGGGCAGTTAGGGGTCAGAAGAATTGCTGGTCAGTTAGGAATCAGTAAGAAATGCTGGGCAGTTAGGGATCATAAAAAATGCTGGTCAGTTAGTGATCAGCAATAAATGCTGGTAAGTTAGGGATCAGTAATAAACACTGGGCAGTTAGAGATCAGTAATAAATGCTGGGCAGTTAGAGATCAGCAAGAAATGCTGGGCAGTTAGGTATCATAAAAAATGCTGGTCAGTTAGTGATCAGCAATAAATGCTGGTAAGTTAGGGATCAGTAATAAACACTGGGCAGTTAGAGATCAGCAATAAATACTGGACAGTTAGGGATCAGTAATAAACGCTGGGCAGTTAGGGGTCAGTAATAAATGCTGGGCAGATAGTGATCAGCAATAAATACTGGGCAGTTAGGGATCAGTAATAAACGCTGGGCAGTTAGGGATCAGCAATAATGCTGGACAGTTAGGGATCAGCAATAAATGCTGAGCAGTTAGGGGTCAGTGATAAACGCTGGGCAGTGAGGGATCAGCAATAATGCTGGACAGTTAGGGATCAGCAATAATGCTGGGAAGTTAGGGAACAGCAATAAATGCTGGGCAGTTAAGGGTCAATAATAAATGCTGGGCAGTTAGGGATC
>NW_025129531.1:0-1125 GCF_004010195.1 Chiloscyllium plagiosum | reverse complement strand
AATATGCTCCATAACAATCTTCCGCCAACCCGATCTGGGGGTTTTTCTGATATCCAACCTCGCAAGATATTCTTACATTCTGTGCAAGGAAGAAGATTGAAAACTTTTGCCTTATGCGAGTCTGCAGGAAATACAATGGGTAGGCCCAAAAGGAGTGAAATAGGATCCTTCTCCACCCCTACACCTAAAATCCTCTCCATTGCACCCACCACAGTGCTCCAATATGTTTGAAGCCTGTCACAAGACCAAAGACAATGGGTAAGAGTATCCGTACAAACCTTGCACTTGGGGCATGCTGAAGATACCCCCTGGTTTAAATTTTGACAAACGGTCTGGGTCTAAGTGGACTCTGCGGAGAATCTTCAACTGTAAAGCATGGGTCCTATTGCAAATTGATATCTTCCTTGCATTCTCCCAAATATCCTCCTATGCCTCTGAAGAAACTTCAACATCCAGCTCTCTTTACCACATCTTGCAGAGTCGATCAGACTCTTCTGAGGTGGCACCCCCCAATTGGTGATATAGAGTACTGACAGAGGGTGTACTCTTAGCCCTTCGTACCCCTCTTTCTATGTCAGATTTGTAGGTGTCAGTCAAAAGTGTGGTCCTTTTTTGAATAAAATCCCTAACTTGAAAAAAACGAAAGAGTCGCTATTAGATAACTTGTACTTCCATACTAACTGATCGAAGGACATCATTATATCTCCCTCAAATAAATCACCCATGCAAGATATACCACTAGCTATCCAACGTTTAAATCCTGAATCTATCATACCTGGTTGAAAACTCGGCATACCCACTAAAGGTGGAAACAAAGATGTTTTGCCAATATTACCTTCCCTTTGCCGAATTGCCCTCCATGCTTTAACAGTATTGATGACTATTGGGTTATGGCAATATTGCCTAACTGTTCTCACCTTGTCCAAAAACAGCAAACTGGTAAGGGGGCACCTTGCCTGGGAGACTTCGATATCTAGCCATATTGAAAGAGGGTCCCCACAAACCCAACCACTTACATAGGTCAAAAGCGAGCTTAATTGGTAATTTTTAATGTCTGGAAGGTCTACTCCCCCCCAGTCTGTGAAGCAACTGCAGTTTGGCTCATTTAATGAGGGGCCGTTTACG
>NW_025129530.1:0-1125 GCF_004010195.1 Chiloscyllium plagiosum | reverse complement strand
ATTGCTGGAGCCACATGTGGACTGAGGAACACATTAGTCAGGACAATGAGCTGCTCTGGAATCCACCCTGAGCCCTGGATGGTTGTCACTGAGATGGCTCAGGGGCTACAGAATATGACAGCAGAAAGTGGAACAAGTTTATCATTGACTGTCCTCCCCAGCGGTGACTCCCAGACTCCCCCGGACTGAGCATTCTCAATCTGACTCCAGGGACACATGGGGCAATTCCATCTCATTTGAAGAGTAAAGAAAACCCAGGTCTAATTTATGGAATATTTATTACCCAAACCCTGTGAAATTGTTATTCTGAGTTCCAAGATTCTGCTGATGATATTGATCAATGGAGTGTCCCAAGTGGCCCTGATCTGAATTGCTTGGCTCAGGATCTTGCTGTCCCTGATGGATGGGTTGGTGTGAAGGGGGAATTGCCATCAGAATATTTTGTACCAGGGATGGATCAAATCAGTCTAGTAGGTGACATGGTGGCTCAGTGATTTGCACTGCTGCCTCATAGTTCCAGGGACCTGGGTTCAATCCCTGCCTCAGGCGAATATCTCTGTGGATTTTGCATATTCTCTCCAAATACAAATCAAATGCTGCATGGAATATTTACTTTGCAAACTCTGTGGTATCGTTATTCTGGGTAGCAAGATCCTGCTGGTCACTTTGCGAACTGAACTGCTTGGCTCGGGATCTTGCTCTGCTGAAAGGATGTGTTGGTGTTCAGGGGAATTCCCATCAGATTATTGTGTTCCCCATTGCCCCCTCTATTCTCCTCTTCCTGCTCCATACCTGCGGAGGTGGGGCTTTTCACTTCATACACCTATCCCTGAGGACTCAGCTCTGGCCATTTCCAAAGCACTCACGAGACAGAGACTGAATCTTCTTCATCTTTATTCCCTTTTCCAGATTGACATTGACAGAAAACAGACTGCAATTAACAGCCCAGACAGAGGAAGCTGCACAAATTCACAGCCACAATGGATCTTGAGGAAAACACTTGTGGAGATTTTCTCAATAACATGAGAATGCTGTCCCTTTAAACCGTGACAAAACCTTAAATTGGAACTGGCGGCTGAGCAGGAAGGAGATCTGTTTTTCTGAAGCAGAGACTTCTGAGGTTCA
>NW_025129529.1:0-1125 GCF_004010195.1 Chiloscyllium plagiosum | reverse complement strand
CGATTTGTTTTAGGAGTAGTTCTCAGTTGTTTTCATTTTGCTGTTTAAAGAATTATTTTACGTGTGAATCATTTTTGGTTTTTATTCAATGTCTTTTGGGTGGAGTTCTTCCTCCTGTGGTGTCTCGGGCTTGTTTGGACAATCTTGGCTAGCCGTTTGTTTAGGTAGTGCACCGGGAATGTCGCCACTCACCAATCAAAAGGAAGAAGATATTACCAAGCCTTAAAAAAGAAAGGGTGGATGTAGCCATTCTACAGGAGATGCATTTACTTGATATGGAGCACTCAAGGCTGAAATAAGGTGGATTTGGTAAGGTGTTCTTTTCATCTTACAGCTCAAAAAGTAGGGGAGTAGTCATTCTTCTTCCGACGAATCTTTCCATCCAAATGCTAAGCCAATAAAAGATGAGTGTGGATGGAATAATTTAATTAAAACCCTAATATATGGAGAGGAATATGGGATTTTGAATCTCTATTGCCCCCCGGCGCTCCCTTTTAAATTTGTGATGGAAGCGTTCTCCAGGTTGATGGCTCTCGGGGTGCACCACACAATTATAGGGAGAGATTGTAATTGTATCATCAACCGAGGGCTGGACAGAATACCTAAGATCCCTGCGGGCATATCTATGAGATCTAGGCAGTTGGCGGATCTGAGTAGGGAGTTGGGGCTGGTCTATGTTTTGAGGTGTCTTCGCCCTCAGGGTAGAGACTTTACTTTTTCTTCAAACCCACGCAAGTGCCATACTAGAATCGATACGTTTCTGTCCCCTCGACGCTTTTGAACACAATATTGTTTTGTAAAGTAGGTAATATAACTATTCCCGACCATGCCACAGTATGTATGGAGGTTAAGACCAGTACTGATGAGACAGCTTACCGACATTGGCGTATGGACCCTTTCCTATTGAAGGAATTTCTCGCAGGAATTTAAAACTTTCCAGGATATCAACTCAGGCACGGCCAGTAACCCATCGGTGATGTGGGATACTGCTAAGCCATACGTGCGAGACTTCGACGACCTGGAAAAAACAAAAGGGAGAACAACAGCGTCTGCTCGAGATTCGCATGAGGGCGGCTGAGACCCTCCATTACGAGTGTACAGTGGATCACTGCCCTTTGGGTAACT
>NW_025129528.1:0-1125 GCF_004010195.1 Chiloscyllium plagiosum | reverse complement strand
TTGGATGTGATTCTTTCCTTTGTCCTGCTTAATATTGTTGCAACTGTCTGTCTGATGGTTTGCTGAATTTCCTGCGTGAGTTCCTGGCCTTACAGTGTTGCGTCTAATGGTGCTTAGAAATTCTCCTTTTTCGGTTATTTGAAGTCGTAATTATATCCTCCTACTAAGGCGGCCTTTTCAGTGTCTGGCAGTTCTTGTTAATGCTGCTAAGAACGAATTCTCCTCACTTCACTTTCAATAACAACACCTACACGCAAATAAAAGAAACACCAACGGTATCACCAACATCAGACTTCCTGGCAGAAGCGGTAATACGGAGACTTGAACAAACAGCTCTGCCAACCATCCAACCCAAACTTCGGTTCCCTTTCATAGATGACATCTTTGTAATTGCTCAACAGAACAAGTTATAGGAAATCTTCAAGACGGTCAATAACATCATTACTGGGATAAGATTCATAAAAAAGGAAGAAAACAACAACAAACTGCTACTCTCAGGTGGCATTGTACAGCGAATAGTCATTGGAGAACTTCAAGCCAGCGTCTACAGGAAAATGGCACATGCGAGCCAAATACTCAACTACAGAAGCAATCATTCCGACACCCGCAAACGAAACTGCATGAGGAAGCAATCATTCCGACACCCGCAAACGAAACTGCATGAGAACATTAGGTCAATTTGCCACCACACTCTGACGCACTGAGGAAGTACAAAAAGCAGAAGAAAACCACCTATTGAGCATTTTTAAGAAGAACGGGTAGGCTATAATGTCTTTGCTTCCTGAGTACGTTAGCCATTTGCTCCCTCATCCTATTGTAGTATCCTTTGTTTTAGTACATAACCTGGTATTGGATTTTAATTTCTCACTTTTCATCTGTAACCTAAACTCAACCAATCGATCCTTTCAAGTGGATTCCGAACTATGAGATCATTAGTTATTAGTATCTCATTGCATAGGACCGGATCTTGGAAAGCTTGTTCCCTCGGTGTTTCCATTACATAATGTTTCAGGAAAGCTACTGCAAATACATTCAATAAACTCCTCCCCCATGCTATCCTGACTGGCCTCATTCGACCAATCAAAGCCCTGCGCTTCTTTCTTTCCCGCCGCACCGACCAGTACC
>NW_025129527.1:0-1125 GCF_004010195.1 Chiloscyllium plagiosum | reverse complement strand
GCTGCACATGGACACAGACTGCTTCAGGAGCTGTGGCGGGAAAATGTTCTGAACATTGTTTGATCCTCAGTGATCACCCCCATTTCGATTGTAATGATGGGGAAGGACATTGCTGATGCAGCTGAAGCTGATTGTGTCGAGGAAGCTACCCTGAGGATCTCCTGTAGGGATGTCCCGGGACTGAAAGGATTGATGTCCCCCAACCATGAACATCTTCCTCTGACCCCCCCAGTGGAGAGATTGTGGCTGATTCCTATTAAATTTAATTTAGTCAACGATTCTTTATACCATCTTGAGTCAACTCCGGCCTTGATATCAGGGTCTGTCACTCTTACATGAGCTGCTGTGTTCACCTCTTTGGAACATACAAATACGTTATAGTGTATGGTTGGGGACTGTAACCTTCTCACAGAGGATAGTGAATGTCAGGAATTATCTGGTCGAGAGAGTTCGGGGAGCTAGATCACTGAAAGTATTTACAGAAGAGATCGGTGGGTTTTCACCTGACATAGAATTGAGGGATGTGAAGTATTGGGAAATAAAGCAGAATTGATAACAACAGTGGATCATCCATAATCTTATACAATGGCACGGCAGCCCTGACATTCCGAATTAACATCCGATCCTGTTCCTTATGTTCTCATATTCTGTAATTAAAAAAGTTAATGTTTGAAATTTTCCCGAACATTCCTTTTTAGACGTTACAGTTAGAGAGAGCAAAGTATTTTATGAGTCATCTCTGGGTGAGGAATGGTGACTGTATTCACAGTGAATCTGGGTCTGCACCATAACCAACAAATGAAGCACAAGTTTCAGAGAGGAGACATTCTATAAATAGACCAGAGGCGTCTTTTGAGACCAGCCTGGGTTTTGAATTAACATTTATCAACCCTCGCCAAACTGTGTGACAATTATAAGGGACAGAAGGAGATCCTGTATTACCGTTCACCAGGTATTTCCAGCAAGTGGCCTCCATCCAATCCTGTGCAGGAGCTGTGAGGGGCTGAATGGAGTATATGAACATCGGACTGAGGAGTAGGAGTGGGCCATTAGGCACTTTGTCTTTGCTCTGCCAAGCACGAAGATCGTAGCTGATCTGATTGTGGTCTCAGCAATACTTCTTCT
>NW_025129526.1:0-1125 GCF_004010195.1 Chiloscyllium plagiosum | reverse complement strand
AACTAGCTCTACTAACTGTTATCTCATCTCGCCATAGTCACCTTTTAGCTTCAACCTTACTCTGCTAATTGGTGTAAGAGCATTCCACTATTCTTATCCCATCCTGTCTTTCACAGACCACAGATTGCCAGTAGTCTTCATACTTTAACCCTTCCCATGCTTTCCATAACATCAGGTTCTGTGGTGATGTCATTTGCTGTGATGATGTCATTTCTTGTTCCTTTCCTCAGAGGGTGGGAGGTGGGGTCCAAATCAATGTGTTAGTTGATATGTCTGGTTCCAATCGGAACTCAATCTACAAACACATTGATTTCCTCTGAAAAACAGAGGAAATTACATCACCACAGCAAATGATATCACCACAGAAACTTGCGCCACCGCAGGAAATGGCATCACCAACCCAAGGAAACCAAACACATAAACAGAAAGTGGGTCGCTAGTGGCAGTGCTTCACCGGAGGCTCACTGATGATGTTAGCTAGAATGGCGAATGCAACATCTGAAAACGAACCTTCCAGCTCAGCGAGCAAACTTACATCCAGAATAGCAGTTGTTGATTTACCTGCTCTATTAAGTGCATAAAATTGGGAATCAAGTGCTGGAGACTGAAAAAACAGTTGAAGAAAAAATGCTTCCTTCCTTCCTTCATCCAGGACACTACTTTTTGCTGAAAACATTATTTAAAGAACCTCTCTAGTCTATGGACTAAATTTCCACTTTGAGCTCAACTACTAAAAATCGTCATTGGTCTGTGCCTTGCACGAGTGGCATCCCCTGCACATTGACTTCCTTTCCTTGTTAGGTTTAGAGTTCAAGCATTCAGCAAAACATTTGATAAATATCTGTGCAGACAACTGCTCAGAATCACTTCTGCACTGGTCCCACAAACCCTGGGTATCATCACATTTTCAAGGTACATTTGTGTGGTATTGTGTGTTAAAAGATGCTGCCACCATTATTCTGTCCTTAACAGGGCATAAAGGCTATCTGAATTATGGTAGTGGAGGAACAAGGCTTAATGAAGGCTTAACAAGAAGAGACTCTTGGCTGATCAAGATGAAGTTTACTGCATGATAACAATTAGGTGAAACTGATATTAGCATGGCAGAATTTGTTACTTATACTT
>NW_025129525.1:0-1125 GCF_004010195.1 Chiloscyllium plagiosum | reverse complement strand
GCTGAAGAATAATGTCGAATAAGTCAGCATCGAATCTAAAACTCCAGTTTCTGATTTGTGGGATTGTTCTGTCTTTGGGAAAGATATCAATTATTCACCGGAAATCAGCACATATCCCCCACGTGACTATTCATCTGTGGATCGAGAAACAGAGGTCATATTTTAGCTTGATGATCTTCTTCAAATCTCTGACACTGCACTGGATTACATTCTTGAAAAGGCTGTTAAACTCGTTTCGTATCATCCTGTTTGCTGCAAACTCACACAGCTCATTAAACCGTTCGAAAGGAATTCGATTTCTCTCTTAGGGTAGATTGAATGTTGTCAGCGAATCTGGTAAAGTCATGACAAATAGTTTTGCTGCTGTGCAGAACAGAGGGTTCCAACAGGAGTAAGGATGATTCTTGTCGCTGGATTTTTCGGACAGATAGCAGTGAGTATTAAAAGGACTCAGACTCGTTCCTGCTTATTGTGAACAAATGTTCAAGGCAACAGATGGCAAAGAAACTGATGCTTGACATTGACAGGTCCATTCCTACTTACGAGAGTCACAATTGTATTATAGATCACGTGAGCGGAGGAGATGATGATCATTATGGCAACCTGATACCGTGCGACAATTAATCCCACGTTGTTAGTCTCACTCTATACCATAAACCATTTAGCCAGTGGACTGAGGTAACCGGCTTCCATTTAATGCAAAGCTAAAACAAACAGCTCAGCACATTAACAATTTGTAGTAGTTCACGTCGAATCAGCTGCTGCACCTTTCAACACCACCAGCTCTTCTTACACTTAACATGTTCAGTTGCCAGTGTTTGAAATTTCTTTCCGATGAACGTTAAACAATTTGTGAGTGTGTCACCTTTGCCTCCCCATCCAGGCATCCCAGAATCCCTGCCCCTGTTAAATTCGCTCCTTGTGTGTCTGCAACTGGCCTTTGAAATATGCTGGAATCATCTTCTAAATTTTTTTCCTGTCTGACAAGTAATCTGCGATTTCAAAATCTCAGAATAAAAAATACCTGCTGCAAGCTTCGTTGTCGTTCCTCGCTGGTTTTGAAGCACTAACCTCTAGTTATACACTCACCTTAACGAGGTAACTTCCCTCTTATTTACCCTTACC
>NW_025129524.1:0-1125 GCF_004010195.1 Chiloscyllium plagiosum | reverse complement strand
GTTTATCTGTTAGATGCAGTGATCTTTAGCAAGCCATGGAAAGATCACATGTTACAGTTGGCAGAGTTCGTTGACTGATTACAAGAAGGAACACTGATAATAATTGAAATGAAAACAGAATTTGCGAAGGCAGAGGTGACGTTCTTGGAACATTACATTGGCCATGAAAGATTGACCCAATTGAACAAAAAGACAACGGGCTTTGAGGAATTCCCTCAACCATCCTTGAAGAAGGAGGAGCTTTGATTAGTGGGACTGCGTGGATTCCATTGGAAGTTTGTTCCAAACTTCAGCAGCGTCGTGGAACCACTGATGGGTTTACTGAAGAAGAACACAAAATGTTGGTGTACAGAACAATTCGAGCTGGCACCTGAGAATTCAAAACCAGCTTTAACCGCCACACCAGTTTTAGCTACACCAAATATTTTGAAAGCCTACAAACTTGCGATTGTTGCGAGCGATATAGGGGTTGGAGATGATAATGGAATTAACTGGAATTAAATGGCCAGTTGGCTACCTGTAAAACAAAACCGAACACCCACCAGAAAGAAAATGCTCCACTATTAAAAAAGGATTATTGAGTTTGGTACTGGCCTGACAACATTTTATTGTTTATGTGACAAATAAGTTATCGGAGATGAACGTATACAACTACAATCCTCTTGCATTTTTTGAAAGATTTAAAGACTAAAATATGAGACTATTTCATTGGAGTCTTACGTTACTGACTGTTAACTTACAAAATATACATGGTGTGGGCCGTAAAAATGTGATAACAGATGTGTTGTCGCAGATTTAAAGTAAAAAGTGCAGATAAGATTTGATTCATGAACTTTACTGTGATAATGTGCACAGTCTCGCAGATCTGCTACATGAATGTTACTGACACTTAAACAGCACAAGCCTGAAGGTTGTCTGGCTCTTGCTGCACTTGGACACAGACTGTTTCAGGAGCTGAGGGATGGGGAACAAATTATTCTGAACTTTGTGGAATCTTCAATGGCCATCTCTATTTCTGATCTTATGATGGGGAGGATGGGGGTGGGGGCGGGGAGACATTGATGAAGCAGCTGAAGATGCTTGTGAAGACACAGCTACCCTGAAGATCTCCCACAGAGATGACCC
>NW_025129523.1:0-1125 GCF_004010195.1 Chiloscyllium plagiosum | reverse complement strand
GGCCGAGATTGTTGCTGTGGCCCAGCAAGGCATATGATAAGGTTCCCCATGTTAAGCTCATTCATAAAGTCAGGAAGTATGGGATACAGGGAGATTTGGCTGTCTGGATTCAGAATTGGCTGGCTGACAGAAGGCAGAGAGTGGTTGTAGATGGAAAGTATTATGTCTGGAGGTCAGTGGTGAGTGGGGTCTCGCAGGGCTCTGTTCTTGGGCCACTGCTCTTTGTAGTTTTTATAAATGACTTGGATGAGGAGGTTGAGGGGTGGGTTAGTAAATTTGCCGATGACACAAAGGTTGGAGGTGCCGTTGATAGTATCAAGGGCTATTACAGGCTGCAGCGCGACATTGACAGGATGCAGAGCTGGGCTGAGAAATGGCAGATGGAGTTCAACCTGGATAAATGTGAAGTGATGCATTTTGGAAGGTCGAACTCGAATGCGGAATATAGGATTAAAGACAGGATTCTTGGCAGTGTGGAGGAGCAGAAGGATCTTGGTGTTCAAGTAAGTTGCCACCCAAGTGGACAGGGTTGTTAAGAAAGCATATGGTGTTTTGGCTTTCATTAACAGGGGGATTGAGTTCAAGAGCCGCGAGGTTTTGCTTTAGCTCTAAAAAAGCCAGGTGAGACCACACTTGGAATATTGTATCCAGTTCTGGTCGCCCCACTATAGGAAAGATACAGAGGCTTTGGAGAGGGTGCATTGATGCTGCCTGGACTGGAAGGCTTGTCTTATGAAGAGAGGTTGAATAAGCTTGGACTTTTCTCTCTGGAAAGAAGGAGGAAGAGAGGTGACCTGATCGAGGTACACAATGTAACGAGGTACTCATGTGACTCAGCCAACATTGTCTATCTTATACGTTGCAGGCAGGGATGCCCAGAGGCATGGTACATTGGGGAAACTGAGCAAAGGCTACGACAACAGATGAATGGGCACCACACAACAATCACCAGACAGGAGGGTTCCCTCCCAGTTGGGGAACACTTCGGTGGTCCAGGGCATTCAGCCTCGGACCTTCGGGTGACCATCCTCCAAGGTGACACACACCCACACACACACCCCCCCTCCTTTGGTACTTTCAGAGTTACAATGTACTTTGCTCAAAAACCACAGAGATTCATGTCGA
>NW_025129522.1:0-1125 GCF_004010195.1 Chiloscyllium plagiosum | reverse complement strand
TGCAGGTACACATAACTGGGATCACGCAGGTGTACATAATGGGACCATGCAGGTATATCTAACTGGAACCGTGTCGCTGAACAAAGCAGGGTCCATGCAGGTTCACAAAACTGGGACCATGCAGGTGTACAAAACTGGGACCATGCTGGTGCACATAACTGGGATCACGCAGGTGCACATAACTGGGACCATGCAGGTGTACATTACTGGGACCATGCAGGTGCACATAACTGGGACAATGCAGGTGCACATAACTGGGACCATGCAGGTGCACAAAACTGGGACCATGCAGGTACACACAACTGGGACCATGCAGGTACACAAAACTGGGACCATGCAGGTGGACATAACTGGGACCATGCAGGTACACACAACTGGGACCATGCAGGTATATCTAACTGGAACCGTGTCGCTGAACAAAGCAGGGTCCATGCAGGTTCACAAAACTGGGACCATGCAGGTGTACAAAACTGGGACCATGTGGGTGCACATAATTAGGACCATGAATGTGCACATAATTGGGCCCATGCAGGTGTACATAACAGGGAGCTTGCAGGTACACAAAACTAGGACCATGTAGGTACACATAACTGGGACCATGCAGGTACACACAACTTGGACCATGCAGGTACACAAAACTGGGACCATGTAGGTGCACATAACTGGGACCATGCAGGTACACACAACTGGGACCATGCAGGTGCACAAACCTGGGACCATGCTGGTGCACATAACTGGGACCATGCTGGTGCACATTACTGGGACCATGCAGGTGCACATTACTGGGACCATGCAGGTGCACATTACTGGGACCATGCAGGTGCACAAAACTGGGACCATGCTGGTGCACATAACTGGGACCATGCAGGTGCACATTACTGGGACCATGCAGGTGCACATAACTGGGACCATGCAGGTGCACATAACTGGGACCATGCAGGTACACACAACTTGGACCATGCAGGTACACAAAACTGGGACCATGCAGGTGCACATAACCGGGACCATGCAGGTACACACAACTGGGACCATGCAGGTGCACAAAACTGGGACCATGCTGGTGCACAAAGCTGGGACCATGCAGGTGCACATAACTGGGACCATGCTGGTGCACATAACTGGGAA
>NW_025129521.1:0-1125 GCF_004010195.1 Chiloscyllium plagiosum | reverse complement strand
GCAGGAGGCTCCCAAGCACTGAGGATGTCACCTAGGCAGGAGACGAAACGTATGCAACAAAAATTGCCAGCTCGGCGAACAGAACCACAACAAGTTAGAGGTGAATGATAATGTTCTCGTGGTTGCACTATAAGCCTCCAAATCATCAATGGGAATTAGAGGAAGAAATATGCAGGGATACTGGGGAGACTTGCAGGAACAACACGGTTGTTATAATAGGTGATTGTAATTTTGCTAACATAGACAGGGACTTCCAGATTGTTAAGAACTTAGATGGAACGTAATTTCTTAAGTGTGTTCAAGAAAGATTCCATAAGCAATATATGGAGTATCCTACTTGGGAAGGGACAAACTCAACCTATTCTTGGGAAATAGGGCATGATAAGTGAAGGAGATAAATTGGGGGAGCATTAAGGGAAAAGTGTTTCGAGTTGTATTAATTTTAAAATGGTTATGGGAGGGACAAAATTGTTCCAAGGTTCACGTTCTAAATCGGGGCAAGGCGTTGTGGTTGGAATTAGACAGGGGATTACAGGGGAGGATTGGAGTAGTTTGTTTCGAGGTAAAAGGATCTCGGGCAAGTGGGAGGGCTGTAAAAGTGAGATAGCTCGAGTTCAAGGTTTCCATTTTCCTGTGAGGGTGAAGGTAAAGTGAGACTCGAAGATAGAACATAGAACATAGAAAAAATACAGCGCAGTACAGGCCCTTTGGCCCTCGATGTTGCGCCGATCCAAGCCCACCTAACCTACACTATCCTACTGTCCTCCATATGCCTATCCAATGACCGTTTAAATGCCCATAAAGAGGGAGAGTCCACCACTGCTACTGGCAGTGCATTCCATGAACTCACGACTCGCTGAGTAAAGAATCTACCCCTAACATCTGTCCTATACCTATCAACCCTTAATTTAAAGCTATGCCCCCTCGTCATAGCTGACTCCGTACGTGGAAAAATTTCTCATGGTCAACCCTATCTAAACCCCTAATCATCTTGAACACCTCAATCAAGTCACCCCTAAGCCTTCTTTTCTCCAATGCAAACAGCCCCAAGTGCTTCAGCTGTTCCTCATACGATCTTCCTACCATACCAGGCAACATCCTGGCAAACCTCCTCTGCCCCCGTTC
>NW_025129520.1:0-1125 GCF_004010195.1 Chiloscyllium plagiosum | reverse complement strand
TAGGAAGAACGTTTTCGTACAGGGAGTGGTTAGAGTCAGTAAGTCCCTGTCTGACACTGACAAAGTGGAAGATTCAATGGACACAAAAGGGAATTCGGTGGTCACGTTCAGATGTGCAGATTTACGCTGAGTAGGCGAGAGAATAAAACGAATAGAGACACACGTTTACTTAAGTGTAGAACCAGCAGAGCGAAGGTGGGCCGCATGGCCTCCGTCTGCGCTGTGACACATGTTGTGATTCAGTGTGAAATCACAGTTCGACCAACAGAATGTGGGAATTTAGAAATAAGTTTATATTTACACAGCCTCCATACGTCTGCGAAACAGCATATTACACGACAGCAGTGGAGGTCTTTGACATCAGGCTCGAACGTGCCTGCCGCGTGCCAGACGGAAACCTGAAGTGTTCTGTGGAAGAAACGCCGCGCGCGGCAACAGAGTGGCGCAGCGGGAGCGTGCTGGGCCCATAACCCAGAGGTCGATGGATCGAAACCATCTTCTGCTGTTATTCAATGTCACCTCGAGCTGCTTTCCTTTGCATCTACTTACCGAGTGTCCAAATGGCATGTCGCATATCGATGCACTCCTCAAATCAAGTGGTATGGTTTTAGAGTTCTCAGTGGCATTCTGAACTTCGTATGTTTCCTCTTGAACTGAATCGCAGACCCAGTTCTCTGCGATGCCAATCAGCTGGTAAAGTTGAAACACATGCCTTGCGGTTTCGTCCATTCCTTGCAGTAATTCGCCACCCTGGTCCAGATGAGAATGACAAGCATGTCAGAAACAGCCTCACGACTCAGACATAGTCCCCTACTATTAGGACGGATACCACCGATTGTGAATAACCTCAGAGAGAGAGACAAGTGACAGACAGTCGCCGTGGACTCGATGGGCTGAACGGCTTCTGTCTGCGCGAGAATGATGCTACGTGTTTATGCCGTCCCACTGCCTGTCTCTGGGACGGAGAGGCTGAGGGGGCAAAACTGGTTCATTTGTAACCGTCCCTTCCGTGTTGGACTGCCTGCAGTCCCTCAGCTCAGGGCCGTGGGGATGACTCTTAGTGAGTGAAGGTTTCACTCGGATTCTCTTCATCTGAGACACTTGGGGCTCAGATGTTAACTGCTG
>NW_025129519.1:0-1125 GCF_004010195.1 Chiloscyllium plagiosum | reverse complement strand
AGTGTGACGCGTGTCGAATGCATAAATCCAGGAGTGTGACACGTGTCAAACTCATTAATCTGGAGATGTGACATGTGTCGAACTCATTATTATGGGAGTGTGACGTGTGTCGAACTCATTAATCCGGGAGTGTGACGCGTGTCGAATGCATAAATCCGGAATGTGACGCATGTCGAACTCATTAAACCGGGTGTGTGACGCGTGTCAAACTCATTAATCCCTGAGTGTGACGCGTGTTGAAGTCTTTAATCCGGGAGCGTTATACATGTTGAACGCATTAATCTGGGAAAGTGACGCGTTTCAAAATCATTAATCCGAGAGTGTGACGTGTGTCGAACTCATTAATCCCGGAATGTGACGCGTGTCGAACTCATTAATCTGGGAGCGTGACATGTGTCGAACTCATTAATCCGGAAATGTGATGCATGTCGAAATCATTAAGCCGGGTGTGTGACGCGTGTCAAACTCTTTAATCCCGGAATGTGAAAGGATTTCGAATTCATTAATCTGGGAATTTGTCGCATGTCAAAATCATTAATCTGGGAATGTGAAGTGTGTCGAACTCAATAATCCGGAAATGTGACGCGGTTCGAACGCATTAATCCGGGCGTGTGACGTGTGTCAAACTCTAATCCAGGAATTTGACGCGTGTCAAACTCAGTATTCTGGGAATGTGGCGCGTGTCAAACTCATTAATCCGGGAGTGTGACACATGTCAAACTCATTAATCCGGGAGTGTGACGCATGTCAAACTCATTAATCCGGGAATGTGTCGCATGCCGAACTCAATAATCCGGGAATGTCACGTCTGTCGAACTCGTTAATCCAGGAGTGTGACACGTGTCGAACCCATTAATCTGGGAGTGTGTCACATGTCGAACTCATTCATCCGGGAGTGTGACACGTGTCGAATGCATTAATCCGGCCATATGACGCGTGTCATCTCATTAATCCAGGAGTGACGCATGTCGAACTCATTATTCCGGGAGTGTGGCACGTGTCAAACTCATTAATCTGGGAGTGTGTCACATGTCGAACTCATTCATCCGGGAGTGTGACACGTGTCGAATGCTTTAATCCGGCCATATGACACGTGTCATCTCATTAATCCAGGAGTGTGACGCA
>NW_025129518.1:0-1125 GCF_004010195.1 Chiloscyllium plagiosum | reverse complement strand
TCCATGTAGATGACATCAACTCCCCTTCCTTCATCTATCAACTTGGTCACTTCCTTGAAGAACTCTATTAAGTTGGAAAGGCACAATCTCCCTTACACAAAACCATGTTGCCTATCACTGATAAGCCCATTCTTTTCTAAATATAAATAGATCCTATCCCTCAGTACCTTCTCCAGCAACTTTCCCACCACTGACGTCAGGCTCACTGGTCTGTAGTCACCCAGAATATCCCTACTACCCTTCTTGTACAGGGGGACAACATGAGCAAGCCTCCAGTCCTCTAGCACCTCACTTGTGTTTAAGGATGCCACAAAGATATCTGTCAGGGCCTCAGCTATTTCCTCTCTCACCTCCCTCAGCAACCTGGGATAGATCCCATCCGGTCCTGGGGATTTGTCCACCTTAATAACCTCCAGCCTACCCAACACATCTTCCCTACTTATGTCAACGTGATCCAGACTAATCAAACTTCTATCTCTAATCTCAACATTTATCATGTTCCTCTCCTCAGTGAACACTGATGCAAAGTAATCATTCAGAATCCCACCCATTCTCTCAGGTTTGACATACAACCTTCCTTCATTATCCTTTCGTGGACCAATCCTTTCTCTAGTTACCTGCTTGCTTCTTATATAAGAATAAAATGCTTTGTGATTCTCCTTAATTCTGCTTGCTATAGCTATTTCATGACCCATTTTGGCCCGCTTGATTCCTTGTTTAAGACTTGTCCTACTCTTCCGATATTCTTCCAGGGTCTGTTCTGTTCTTAGCTGCCTAGACCTTATGTACGCTTCCCTTTTCCTCTTGGCTAGTTGTACAATTTCTCCTGTCATCCACGGTTCACGATGATTGACTTGTTCTGATGATCTGTGTTAACTTGTACAGTGTATATATTCTGCAGGAATGAGGTTGATCAGATTCATATGACATTACTTGGCAGGGCCTGTGGTGTACAAGTTGGCACTCTGAGTCCATACAGATGGCATAAGTGACATTCCTGGCAGATTTGATGGTGCAGCCACTTAGGAGTCAGTGTCTTTGCACCTCTTGACTTCAATCTTTTGAGATCCAAGGCAGGAACCACCCCCCATGTGTTGTGTCCCGGTGTCATTCTCTGTTGCTCTA
>NW_025129517.1:0-1125 GCF_004010195.1 Chiloscyllium plagiosum | reverse complement strand
ACAATGATACAGTCAGATGAATGATCAAATTTCTTATCCAAACTATTCAAGGAGGCGATGGATAACTTGGGAATAAAACAATTCAAATCTACTGCTCACTAACCAGAGTCACAGAGAGCACGAGAGAGATGGCATCAAAAAGTGAAGACCATGTTGAGCGTTTATGGTCAGGATTATCCAGATGATTGCGATAAGGAAATTCATTTTGAACTTTTTGCGTTCAGAGATGCACCGAATGAATCGACCAAATTCTGTCCATTTGAATTAATTTTTGCACAAGAACTAGGAGGACCATTAAAATTGATGAAGGATAATTTAATAAGTCAGAATCCAGAGACCACCCATTTGGACAATGTGTCGAATTTTAGGGAAAGATTAAATAGAGCTGGAGAGTTGGCAAGACAGAATTTAAAATTATCACAGCATACAATGAAACACAAAGTGGACAAGAAATTAAAAATTTACAATTTTCCCATTGGGAATAAGGCATTGATGTTCTTTCCAGTAACAGGTGAGCCTTTAAAAACAAGGTTTTGCGTACCTTATTAAATTGTTAAGAACTTTAGTGCGATGAATTATTTGCTGATGGCTCCAGGCAGGAAGAAATCTCACAAAGTGTGTCATGTGAATGTGCTCAAAAAATAGCTTGATACTGAAAGAAAGCAAGAGGAGAAGGTGTTCATGATTACAACACAGAAGGAAGAACCAAGTTCAGAGGATTCTGAATGGGACATCCCTCAAATCAAATTGAACAATGAGCAAGTTTTCAAAAATTAGGATAAATTATTGAGATACCTTTCTCAAAAAGTCAACCTTCCTGGACACATCATCAATTAACTTTAAAAGTTTTTTAGGCATAAGCCTCAATGCACAAAGCCATGCTTACTATTCCTAATCAGACCCTGCCTTTCCAAATGCATGTACATCTTATTCCATGATACCTTCTCAAGTAATGTACCTACCAAAGATGTTAAACGTACTGGTCTATAGATTTTTTCTTACAGTTCCTTTTAAACAAGGGCACAGCATTTGTTATCCTCCTGTCTTACGGAATCTCAACTTTGTTTAATGGTGATAAATGTATTTAACCAATGTCCCGCAAGTTCTTCTCTAGCTCCTTGCAGT
>NW_025129516.1:0-1125 GCF_004010195.1 Chiloscyllium plagiosum | reverse complement strand
TGATCTCTTTAAGATTTGGCAATTGTTTACAGTTGGAAAGTGGAGGAGTGTATATTGGCGAAACGGAGCAGACAACTCATGAATGAACACCGCACAATAATCACCAGGCAAAGGTGTTCCCTCACAGTTGGGGAATACGACAGTGAACCTCGACATTCGGTCTCAAACTTTCGGGCGATTATCCTCCAAGCCGGACATCAGGACAACTAATAACGCAAAGTGTCCGAGCAGACATGATTTGGAGTTGCAGGTGTGAGATTCGGATTTACTTATTAAACTTCACACAACGCAAGGTTATGCTGCCACAGCTTTATTTGGAGGCAGTTGCATTCCAAGAAAGAACGCTGCTCCTTCATCAGATGGTTGTGGAGTGTGAGATCATAAGGCAATGAATGTATGGGAAATTTATACAGTGCTATGCAAATGAAATAACATATCTACAAAATGCTGAATTATTTGTTAAGTCTCTCATCTTTTAAAATGACCATGTTGATTGCAGTTCTTTCATATGTAAATCGTAGAATCCGGCAGGTGACTGATGACCGACTTCTTCTCCCAGTTCTTGTGGCCTTGTGTTACTCGAACGATGTCAATCACAATCGTCAGGCACGCCCTGTAACTGCAGTCAATAGCATCAATACATTTCCACGCTATACATCTCTATGACTCTAATAGTAGACAATGCAATACTTTGAGAACCACTATACGTGTATTGAATCAGAAAATGTATAACAAATGTGCTCAAGAGTGTCATCTTACTTGGTTGCATGACTAAATTGCTGTCAGCTATAACTTGTAAATACATTCTGAATAGTACAGTCATAGATTCAAACAACATGGAAACAGACTATTCAAACCATATTGTCCAGGTTACCTCAACTGAAATATTCTAATTTGTCTGCATTCGTCCAATATCCCACAAAGCCTTTCCTTTCCATGTATGTCGAAAGATGTTTTCTTTAATTATTGTTATTGTCAGTTCGTTCCGTATGCAGACCACCGTCTTGGTCCCTTGGGTCTCTTAATTTTGTCGTTTCTCCACTAGAAATTATGACTTGTAGTTTATGAATGCCATACATTAGTTAAAATACTTTGCAACTTAAATATCTAATGATCTCTCCGAAT
>NW_025129515.1:0-1125 GCF_004010195.1 Chiloscyllium plagiosum | reverse complement strand
GAGAAATGGCAAATGGATTTTAATATTGATCAGCGTAAGTTCTTGCATTTTAGAAAGTCAAATCAAGTTTCATGGTGTATGGTTGTGTCCTAAGGAGTGTAGTGGAACAGAGGGACCTTGGAATTCAGGTGCATGGTTCTCTAGAAGTTGATTCAGAGGTAGACAGGGCAGTGAAGAAAAGGTTTGGCACACTGGCCTTAATCAGTGTTTTTCACTGAGTATCGAAATTAGAGAGTTATGTTGCAGTTATTCAGGACGCGGTTGAGGCCAGATTGGAAGCGTTATATTCAGTTTTGTTCACTTTACAATAGGAAGGATTTATTAAGCTGGAAAAAATGCAGTAAGAAATTATAAGGATATTGCCAAGGACTCAATGGACTGAGTTATAGGGAGAGGTTGGACAAGCTAGGCCTTTCTACTTTTGTGCGTGTGAGACTGAGGATGATCATATTGAAGTGTGTAAGGTCATGGCAGCCATGGATAGAGTGAATGTGCCCAGTTTTGTTTTTCCCCAGGGTTGGGCAATCACAGACTAGAGGGCATCAGTTTAACATCAGAGGAGAAAAAATAAAAGAGAACCTTAAGAACAACCTTTTTACACACATGGGCTGCTACGCATATGGAATGAGCTGCCGGGGAAGTGATTGAGGCGGAAACATTAACAACCTTTAAAAGGCATTTGGACAAATATACGGATAGAAAAGGATTAGAAGGATACGGGGCAATGGCCGGGAATTGGGGTTAGCTTTGATGGACAGTTTGGTCGGAATGGACAGTTTGGGCTGAAGGGCCTGTCTCCATGCTGTCGGACATTATGACTCTTAACAACCATTGCTTGTCTCACACTGAACTTTCCCAATTCAATGGAGCTAACTTGACACTCTAGTCTCCAGTCTTCCATGAGGTTTAACTAGAAAGTTCAAGCATTCTATATTGTGCACAGACGCCATGTAAAATGCACCTTATTAATGTCATTATTCCTTAAAAGCTGCTTCAGTACAAGGTTATTAATTCGTCATTCTGAACATACAATACCAAATTCAAAATAACCTGCTCTCTAGTTTGTGTCACAACATACTCATCAACCCACCTCATATACATTTACGGAATTTATTTTTCACAACA
>NW_025129514.1:0-1125 GCF_004010195.1 Chiloscyllium plagiosum | reverse complement strand
AGGTGTCAGAGTGACAGTGCTGGAGTGAATATACGAGGTCTGGGCGATAGCGAAGGAGTGAATGGAAGGGTGTCAGAGCGATGGTGAGAGATTATTGTGAGTGGGTCAGGGTGACAGTGACAGAATGATTATGAGTGGGACAGGATGATGGCGCTGGACTGAAATAGGAGGGGGTCAGGATGACAGTGACAGTGTGAGTGGAAGCGGGTCAGGGTGAGGTTGACAGAGTGAGTGTGTGGACGTCAGTGTGATGGATCTCATCTTTTCTCCAGGAATACCACTCACTACCCTCTGAACAATTACCTGTGCTGTGTCCCTCCCATTGCTGAGTTCACCGAGTCAAACTGCCTCGAGAATTATTCTTTGAACACCTAACTCATAACTTTCGTCAAAGTCTCTCCCATCGACATCATACCCTATCATGATAACCTGTCCATTTGACATACTTCTGATTCCCTGAATCTGATTCCTAATGTATCTTCCAAGAATTTATCATTGGCTCGCCACATTTCTCGACCGATAGGGAACATTATCTGAAAACATTACTAGTTGAAGAATAAATATTAACAGAGGGAAACATGTGTATTCCAGCAAGTATCATCAACAGATGCAACCTTCATCACCAATATCAGGGATTGTGCATCCAATAATAAACTATTTAATAATTCCGGGGAACACAACACTCCGGGGAAATAAATACATTCTCAATCCCCAGTGATCGTTCACTGAAGGATATGGTTTGACGAAAGGCACCTTTGTAAATAAACGATAGACATTCAGAACAGATTATTGTGGATGCCTGGAATGTACTGTCCAGTCTAAACGTATAAAACACAATCTGTCACACACATCCTCGTTATCCAAATTTGTAATGCTAATCCACCTGAATCCCTTGCTTTGTCCCCAAATCTCCATCAGTGATGGTCGTGATTTTCTTATTGACAGTTGTTTAACATAAGAACATAAGCACTGGAAACATGAGGAGGAAATTCAGCCTTTCGAGTCTGCTCTGCTATTTACTGCGATGATGAGTGAGCTCATCTCAGCCTCAAGTGGATTTTTCTGCCAGCTCTCTACCACTTAACAATCCATATGAATTGCAAATTTGCTTTCCTTCATCGACTG